>NW_016815304.1:520320-694190 GCF_001698545.2 Rhinopithecus bieti
TTTCTTTCTTTCTTTCTTTCTTTCTTTTTTTTTTTTTTTTTAACAAAACCCAGTAATCTTTCCTAAGCATTTACCCCAGGTGAAATGAAAACTAGGTTTACACAGAAACCTTTACCTGAATGTTGCCAGTGACTCTGTTCATAATCACCAATAACTGGAAGCAGCTCAGGTATTTAACATGTGAATAATACGTGAATAACATGAGATAAATAACATGTGAATTTAACACGTGGATAAACTATGTTATACCCACAAAAAGGAATAAACTGCTGCACCCAGAAATGTAGATGGATAGATGCCAAACATACTATGCCCAACGAAAGACAGCAGGCTCAAGAGGCTACACGCTGTGTGATTTCATTTATATGACATTCTTGCAAAGGCAAAACCATAGGAAAACCAGATCGATCGACAGGGTTTCTGGGCAGGGGGGATGGATCAGCCACAGGGGGCATGTCAGCATTTTTTGGAGTGAACTTTTTTATGTCTTGATTTTTGCTAGTTACACAACTTTATGCATTTGTCAAACCTTGCAGAACTGTTCAGTACAATGAGTAAATGGTACTGTAGAATAATGCTGTGCCCAAAGGGTCTCTAACAAGTACCCTGTGAAACAGAAGCATCAGAAGTGAGTTCGATGGTGAAGGAGCACTCAGAAGACAAAATGCCCCTTAGCCCTCTCCAAGTGTAGCCTCCCCTCTCTTGGTCTGTGGACAGGAGGTATGGAATGGGTATGAGGCATGCAATTGCAGAAACTAGAATGCATGTGTTCAAATGCCTATTCAGTGGGAAACATAAACAACCAAGTAAGAAGACATATAGCTTCCACTTCTCCCCTAGGAAGTCAGGATGCAGAAGCAGAGCTTTCCAGCAGATTTCGAGCAGTCACAGAGGTCGTAGATCAGGGTCAAGGCACGCCGCTGTGGCAGCCTGTGTCACATTAATGCTCACATGTAAGAGTTGACTATACTGGCAAAACAACAATCTTTGGTTTTCCTGTTTTCCCTTCTGCAACCACTTTCCTTTCATGCTCTTTTTCCCCCAATTCATTTGAATTTTTCTCCTCTTATTGTTTGGCAGTGCTTAAGGGTCATTATTTTATATTAAACTGAAGAACGCAGGAAGGAACTGGGCTCGCGGTTCTGCATAAAGTGAAAGGTAATTTTTAAAAATGTTAATAGAGGACATGATGTGCTTTGGGAGAGTGGAGTAATTGGAGCATCATAGCCTTCGGAGAGGCTGGCAGAGTTTGAATGTGAGCATTGTCTCTTGCTAGCTAGGTGACATGGCCTAGTTATATAATATCCCAGAGCTTGCAATGCCATTCTGATACGGAGCTGCCTACCTCACAGGGCTGTTGTGAGAATTAAATGAAATAAGTTACATAAAGCATTTAGCGTTGTACGGCATGTCAATACTGCACTGCTATTATTATTATTGTAACTTGCTGTTATTATCACTATTTCCCCTCAAATAGGACAGGGCTAAAACATTTTCCAAACCAGTCCGGGCCTCCCCGGGGCTAGAGATGGGCAGGCCTCCCTTGGAAAGAACTTAAGTTCATCTGTCTTGGTCTCTTCAGTGCCGCTTCCCCACAAAACTTCCTTCTAATGCCATTTGCATTTTCAGAGGGTACTTGAGAGAGACTGTGTAGATGTATCATTTTTGCAGTGAAATGCACCCTATGTAGCATACAGTGAGATCTGCGAGTGTGAGCTCAGGACTTGTTTGGGGTTGCTGCAAGACACAGAACTCAGATTGCGCTCAGTGAAAGAAATGGCAGGCAGGGCCAACTGGGTTTAGCATCATGGTGAATGTTTTTGAGCAATGGAGTCAGGCTTGGGTTATATTCTATATCCATCACTTCCTAGCTATGTTGACTCAGGCAAGTTCCAGGATTCATCTAAGCCTCAGTTTCCTCATCTGTAAAACGGGAATGATAGTGATATGTGACTTCAATCAAATGACATACCATCTCTTTATATAATACCTGAAACTTAACCAAGAAAGTATAGTTATAACATTTTACTATCAATATCACCATTTGTCATTTTCACATAAAGAAGTATTTTCTAATACTGAATTCTGCCCAACACATCTTTCTCTCACTTCCTTATTCACCATGTATTTGAGTCACTACCAGGGAGATAGAGGAGGCAGCAAGACACAGTCCCTGCTTTTATAGAATTTGTAGAATTTTATTTTGGCGTAAGATGAAAATAAGGTAGCAAATATATAACTTCAGGTAGGGATAAGAGCTCTGATGTATAATTCAGCAGGATTCGGGTTTTGAGATTGAGACGAGGGTGGTCAGGGCACAAGTCCTTGAAGACTTTTCAGTAGAAGTCAGAACCTCATAGGAGCAGATCAAGCGATGATCTGGGGAAGAAGGTTCCAGATTTGCAGGGGCTGGTGGGACGGTGGACTGGAGCCTGCTGGACCCTCCCCAGGCTGAGATTATCCGATTTGCTGAAAACGACTAACAGGCATCTTCTTGCGTTGTCTTTGCTCCCCAGTTTGTTCTATTTCCAGATGGAACTTCTAATGTTAAATAACTTTGGGGCCTTGAAAGACCCAAAATAAAATAGAGGCCAAGTTTATTTCATTCCAGATCTAGGTGTAAATATCCCCAAGGACCTGGCCTGTGGGCAGCCAGAGAGGAGAAGCAGAGAGAGCCCTTTCACAACCCCAGTGGGCGTCAGGAGAAAACCTTACCTTCTGCTAGCTTTCCCCGCTCAACCGTTTCATGGGGAGGGGATACAAAGAAAAGCAAAGCTGTATTTCCAGTGTATTTTACAACAATGAAAAAAACAAAGCCCTATTTCCTGGGTAGCGAATAAAAAAAGTAAACTTCAACTTGAAAAACTTCGAACAACAAGCAATTAACTAGGTGGCAGCAAAGGGCACCAAGAGAAAAGATGAATTGCTTGAAATAAATAAGGGCTGGGAACGAAAATGAAAAATGTTCCCGAGGTAAATGGACTATAATGCAGGGCGCTGTGAAATAAAGAAGCAATTGTTTAATGCAAAAACAATGGGAAAGGCATCTCACTCAAGCCGCAGTCATCGAGGGAGATGATGGGTGATTTTTTTAGCTGCTGGTTGAATGGCTGCACCTACTGCATGCCAAGTGCCTACCACACGTTTCTCTACTCATGCTTTGCAGATCTGTCCTGGAAATGCATCTTTTCTGACTCCTCTAGGCAGAATTACTTGCTCTGGGTCTGCAGTGGCTCAGATTAAGGTGCTCTGCAATGTGGCTACTTATTTCTCTGTCTCACTAAATGGCATCCTCTGTAGGTATGAGCAGGTGTAGTGTATTTATTCATCCCTTAAAAATGCCTGTGCATTTTTATTCTTGTTAATTGGATTGAGATACTCTGTTAAAGTTGAGAGAAAGCAGGTGGAGGCAGAAAGGAATTTGATTAATATTTATTAAAGATCTTCTATTCCAACAATTAACATGATAAAAATCTCTGCTTTCTGGGAGCTCAATGGGAGAAATACACATGAATATGTCATTTCAGTATCATGAGCAAATGATAAAGTGGGGGATATCCAAGATACTACTACATGAGTACCTGGATTATTTTTCTTACCCAGCTGAGAACTTAGCACGGATTTCTGAAAGAGGCAAGTCCTGATCTGAATTTCAGAAATTTGGAAGGACAAGCAAAAACTGACCAGACAAAGAGAATGCCGTGCAGCGTCATGCACATGTGCAAAGGCCAGAGGGTCTGATTGAGTCAAGTTCCTTCTGGGAATAGCTATTGGAATGGTGGGAGCTTGAGGTGAGTGAATGAACACCTGATGGAACTGCCTGGGGATTAAGTGGGGTTGTGACCTCCGGGGTCAGATTAATCTGAGCTATTGGCCACATGGGCATGTTTGACTTCCTCCCCCTCACAGGTAATGGGGGCCCATGAAAAGATTACAAGCATGAGGAGGTGCAGGAGGCATGATTGGAGTGATGTTTTCAGATGTCTTTCTGCAAGCCAGGTATGGAGTGAGCAGGGCAAGACTGGAAGCACAAAGACCCACCAGAAGACTGTTGAATAGGTCCCGATGAAATAGTGGTGGCCTTATCCAACAGTGGCAGGGGGAATGGAAACAAGTAGTTGGATTGGAGAGAGATTAAAGGGTAGAATGAATTAGAATGAATCAGAATTGGAAACATGTGGGATGTGGGGTTGAGAATAAAGAGGAATCCAGGATGTCTGGGGTTAAATTTCAGATTTGCATCACATCTATGTTTACATTTAAATATGAAATAATTATTCCATGCAAGTTGTGTGAGATGTTTAGTAACTAAAAGTCACAGACCTATAAATGATTAGAGGAACATTTTAGCCTGATCCCTATTTGTATCTAGAAGCAGGATGAGCTATATAATTTGCATACGAAAAGAAAATATGGAGCCCTTTTGTAAACTAGAAAAAAATGCCAGTAAACATACTAAAACGTACAACTTGTTTTGCTTTCGAGGTCTCTTGAAATATTAGTGTTTTTGACTCACTAATGTCATTCTAGGCAAAGAAATTTTTAAGTGAGCACAACTTTTACTGTTCATCTTTATACAATGTGCAATGCCAGTTCTAAAGGCAAATATCAGAATATTGAACTTGTATGCAGAATCACCAAAAGTACAAAATTTGTAGCTCATTCATACAAATGGAATTTGTTCTTACCAATGCAATGAAAACACTGCATGAAGCCAACTCGACTGTCTATTTCACTTCTTAATATGCTTCTGTTTTAAGACTCTTTACTGGCCAGGCGCGGTAGCTCACGCCTATAATCCCAGCACTTTGGGAGGCCAAGGCGGGCGGATCACAAGGTCAGGAGATCGAGACCATCCTGGCTAACACATGAAACCCCGTCTCTACTAAAAATATAAAAAATTAGCCAGGTGTGCTGGTGGGTGCCTGTAGTCCCAGCTACTTAGGAGGCTGAGGTAGGAGAATGGCATGAACCTGGGAGGCGGAGCTTGCAGTGAGCCGAGATAGTGCCACTGCACTCCAGCCTGGGCGACAGAGTGAGACTCCGTCTCAAAAAACAAAAAGACCCTTTACTGTCGTTTACTGATGGGTAGGGAAGGACTGGAAAGAAAAGGAACTGTGGGTTCTTACCCTTCGCTTTCCTACCATGTCCTCATGTTCAGCATAAGTGGTTAGCAAATACAGGGAACCAACACGAGTAAGAAAGGCCACTATAGGGTTTCTTGGTTCCTTAACCATCTTAGAACACCACTGCTGCCTTTTGGCTTTCCAAATAAGTTCTGGTCCCAATGGAAGTGTGGCTTCTCAGGGCTGCCAGCGCACCTGCTCACGCCACCATCAATGAAACCTGCCTTCCTTGTATCACTTCTAAAAGGCTCCCTGAGCTCCCACACACTGGGGGTCCGCTGGAATTCTCTGCTCCTGGAAAATCATAAACACTCCATGCCAGTGGGGCAGCAAGCAACGGTGGACAGACAGCGCAGGTGCCTCCTCTGCTAATGCACACGCTCCACTGTCCCATCAGACTTCAGTTACAAAATACAAGCTCAAAGGAAGAATTTCAAGATGGCGGCAGCAGAGCACTAAACCAGGCACGGGCCCCTCTGAGGACGCAAGAGTTGCATGCCCCATGCCCCTGAAGTTGGGTCTGGCAGTAGGGAAACTGAGGCTCACTGACCTCACCGGATCTCATTAAGGCTGGGCCACACAGCTGGTGAGCAGCAGAGCCTGGTCAAAGGTGTGTTTCTCCAAGTCCCTGGGTCTGGTATTTTTCTCCTACAGCATACAGACCCCATCTTTATATCCAGGCCATTCTAATGGCCTGTTCTATTAATAGCCTCAGCTACTTAATGGAAACAACTAAATGTAAATACTTTAGGGAAGTGAATTACATTTAACATATACAAGCTGCACCTATTTCTCAACTGTATTTTCATTGGAAGGAAGAGGTTTCCGTTTCTTGCTGCAGCCGCGACCCAGATGGAGCTTTCTCTAGTCAGATTATGATGAGAGCAAATGGTAGATAAAGCCCTTGGTGTGCCTGGAGCCATACAGACAGGACTCCCACTCTACATGCTAATGAAGGCCCAATGGCATTGTGATTTACTTCTGAGGAGCACAGAGCTCATGGAGGGGAAAGGGAGGCTTCAAGGCTTATCTGCCTGGGTGGAGACACTAGTGGATTCTGAAGAAAAGAATCCCATTTCTATCCAATCAGCAAGCATGCTGTTCAGAGAAGCCTCTTCATATACCCTGTGCTATGTTCAGAGTCTAGGGAAAGAGGGATAAGAAATCTGAACACTTTGAAATGTGGAAACAGCAGACAAATGCAGGCATTCTTTCATTTACTCATGCTTATTCCTATATTATCCCTTCAATCATGCATTGTATCTTCATATTTATGCACGCATTGAACAAACATTTCTGAAGTGCCAGGTGCCCTGCTAGGCCCTCGGTCTGCAGAGATGAATGCACATACCTGACTTAGATGCTGCTCTTGAGCATCTTACAAGTTGGGTGGGGAGGTCTGATTGGGATTATCAACTGGATAGCATTTGCACTAGGCTTTGGGGGACGAGTAAGAGTCCACCAGCTAGACTAGGTCAGGAAGAGCACAGAAAGTCAAAGGAATACAAACAAAAGAAGTATTCTTTTGGTCTCAGTGAGTACTGCAGTACTGGTAGACACAGAATTTGTTAGCGTAGGTGAGACCTTTATGCTGGACCAGGAAGTGTGATGCATATGAGTCCCGGTGGTTAGAAAAGCGCTTTATTCTGAATCAGGATTTTAAGAAAACAACTCAAGTGGCATGTCTGAGAGATGGAAGGTTGTGGGGAGGACTGTGCTGGAGAGTGGCTGGCTAAGAGTGCCTAGCAGCAATGCAGGTAAGACACTGTGGCAGCAGCTGAGATGGAGAAAACTCAGGCATGAGGAAACTTCAGGAGGTAAACCTCAAGTTACCCAGCTCAGTGAGAGGAACCATCATAGACTTTGTTTTCTAAGCCAGCAGGCTGGGACTTTCCCCTTGTGGCCAATACAACACCCACTTTTATAATCTTGCTTAGCTTTGTTGCCTTTAAGATTCTGCTTACACGTTGGTTTTTATCTGCTTGTTTGTCTTCTAAAGGGTTCTTCAATGAATCCCCGTGTCAGACTCAACTTCTAGAGAAGCCAACCTGAGTTAGTTGTATGAGAAGCAGTCCCAGGAAATAGAAATTCAACCCAAGTTAGTTGTATGAGAAGCAGTGTCAGGAGACAGAGATTAGGATGGGCTCTGGAGTTGGGTCACCCATCACTAAGCTGGAAATAAGGATGTATCACTCTGGAGAGGAGGAGGAGTATGGTCCCTGGCATGCTGTTGCAGCATGAACACCAAGATGCTCACCTATAGTGAAATTGGATGGGATGCAGGTGGAAGGTTATACACTGGCTGAGAGAAATAGTCATGGACTGTGAGCATGTGGCTGTTGTTGGGAGCGATTGATGTATTGAAGAGAAAATGACAGGCTCCCTGGTCAGTTAATCACTATAACATAAGGCAAAGCATGAAAGTCAGAGGGTATTGTTGGTAGCATCTGAAAACACACTCATCCCTTGCAGCTGGAGAGCAGACCCAGCTGACAGGCAGGCATAGAAGTTAATTGTAAGCATGACAGGACTTCAGAGAAGCCTGAATAATCAGGTTGGACAATTCTACTGTAACAACTTTGGGGTCACAAAAGGAGGAGGGCTTGAGATTGGGTTGGGGACATCTGTGCAGATGCACTTACAAACCTCAAGTTCTCAGACTGCCCTGAACCATCTGCACCTGAAGAAACAGCCCAACCATGTAAGAAACTGCCATTAGAGAAAGTAACCTATAGGATACGCTTGCCCTCAAAATTGACCCCACCGCTGCCCCTGGCCACCAGATGCCTATCTAGGATAAGACCCACAGCATGGCCCACCAGGGCTATAAAAGGAAAGGAGTTGCAGGGTGTGGCTACTCTTTGTCAGCAGGAATTTAAAAAGGCACACTTGAGAATGCTGGATAGAGGGGCAGATAATAAGACCAGTTAAATCCTGTGACAAAATCTTTAACACTCTTGTGGGAGACTTGAGGCATGGTTTTGATATCTGCCTGAACATTACTTGGAAACTTGGAAAAACTGGCCTGCACAAAATGAATTCCAGATGCAGAAGCTGCTGTGGCTGGACTGTGGCAAGGAGGAATATGCAAGTAAGGAAGACCAGCACCACTTGAAACCTAGGTGGTGCTGTCATACATAGACTAGGTGACCATAGGAGATGCTGTTATAGAACCAGGCTTCCCATGGCAACAGACATGAAAATCCCAGGGCAGCAGAGGCTGAGGGGGAAGCGTCCAGCCTTTAGACCTCAGCTGGGCATAATTTGCCATAAAGGGTAGTGAGATATGGAGGAACACAGGTCACCTGACCATCATGGATCTGTGGAGATGGAAATGAGGATGAACAATCCTGAGGAAAAGACAGATGGGCCTCCAGCCTGGCTAATTTTTGTATTTTTGGTAGAGACAGGGTTTTGCCACCTTGGCCAAGCTGGTCTCGAACTCCTGACCTCAGGTGATCCACCCACCTCAGCCTCCCAAAGTGCAAGAATTATAGGCACGAGCCACCACGCCCAGTCGAAACCACTGGTTATTTAAGAAAAATAAAATATAGGACAAAATAGAAAGTTCAAACAGGTTGTCAAAGGTCTGTGCAGGTCATAAAATACTCATGAAGAAAAATTGATAAAGGGAATCTTATGTATAATTAAATTGGTTATAATTAGATGTAAGTCTTTCTAAAAATTTAGTTTTGGTATTAAAATACACTGATACAAAACTAAAAGGGCATTCTTTTATGTTAGAACTACAGGGTTTTTTTGAAGTATTGATTGGCTCTTAGTAAAATTTGCAAGACTTTTTCTTTCATTCTAAAATCTGTTTAACAACCATCTTCTCAACTGCAGACAGTTTCTATTTCTGCTACATTTCTTTCTGAGATCCATTTAGTTTCCCTAGTTTCAGGTTGGAAAAGCTGTCTTCCTTATTTTGAATGGTAATGTGATTTCTGGAGGTGGAGTTTTCATCCCGAAGCTTCTTGGACTTGGGTCTCGCCAGTTCCACTTTTACTGCCTCTCGCAGCACGTGATTTGGGCGTCATGCGTCTTTGCCTTCAGCTCTTTCTTCTCCCCATGAAAAGGTGTATCTTTTAGCTTGGCTGGAGTGATCATTCTCTTCTGACTTTCCATCAGCTCTTATGGCTTTTTCTCTCAATCTAACTCTGCTTTTACCTGAGACTGAAATGTTCTGTCTTAAAGGCTTAGAGAAACGTTTTCCCCCAGTATAACTTGATTCTCTAGTTTCTCTTAATACATCTGAATTGTTCCAAGTAACTAGGAAACTTCCCATGCTATTACTAAGAACCATGTATTCTCCTGTTCAAGAAACTAGTTTTCTTGTTTATCTTCCTTTATAATATGGTGTACATTCATAAACTTGGACAAACTCTTCCTGTGTCTAACTAAATTTAAGTACCTTTCTCATCAAGTTCAACTTCCAGTTTATCTAAACGGGCTTCCCATAAGGAAAATAAATCGCATTGCAGAAGGGTTTGTTTTTACCTTTTTAGTGTCAGGCCTAAGAATCAAAGATTTTCTTATCCAGATAACTTTGTATTGTCTCTATTCAATTCCTTTTTTTTTTTTTAATTTGGGAAATTTGAGCTTTGAAAGGATTAACATTTCAAACATTCTTTAACATTATGTAGCTTTATTGCTTTTAAAGTCTTTCATTATCACTGGTTCAATGAATATCAAGAATTTTGAGAGTTTTTTTTTTTTTTTACACATCTTTGATGGATTTCTCTAATACCTAAATTCCAAATTAAGTCTTTTTGCCCTAAAAATTGAGATTTTCCAGTTGGGCCCCTGGAGAGCCTCAAAAGATGTATCTCTCATCTTGGAGATATTAAATGATTAGGCTTATTTGGTAAATTGGATGGGATGCATTGTCAAATGATAAGTGATGTTACATTTTTTTGCAGTTACATCTGTTATTGATATGAATGTATAAATTGTACAAAACTTTTAGAAATCTAATATTTCATCAGTCATAGTTCTTGTTACTATGTTGTATACGACAAAAATAACCAAATTTCCTTGGCAATTGCTGATTATAATGAACTTCCATCAGATTTTTAACCATGGCTATTTTATGTTTCTGTCATCTAATTATTGTTTTAATTTTTCTCTAAAGGCATCTGCCATCAGAATCATGAAAAGGACTTTAACAAATATTCTTAAATGTAAATTTCTAATAACTTTAAGATCAATGAACTAAATAAACATTTTCCAGAATTCTAATAATCTGATGGGTTCATAAAACTGCTAATCAAGATCAAGCAGAACAAGAATTAATTACTTGAGTTAAGTACCTGAAGATAATGTTTTGATTTTATTTGAAAATGTTGTCTCTTAAATGTTTTGCTTTCCATATTTAAGGAAATTTTTTCTTAAGCTATCTATAGATTACAATAATGTGGTAATATATACTTTTGTGAACAAAGATGGAAACACTTGTTTTTTCTGTTATCTCTAAAATTCAGAAAATATTTGTGAGTATTCTTATGGAAATATGGTTATTTGCATAAGTTCAATAAAAATTTGCTGTCCCTTTATAACAGAATAAAATTGAAAACACTTGTTATATTACCAAGACTGTGACTGAAATGTCGTATTGGAGAATGTGCATGACGTGGCAGACTTCCAGCATTTCTGACTTTACAATAAGGGAGTAAAATTGTAACTTCCTACTAGACCCATGAGGAAACGTAAAATCTGCCTTGTTTTGACTATCCTCAAGAGATTTTTACATCTGAGATTTCTATGTGATCAACAGAGAGAAAAGTTGTGCTTCTAAAAGAAAACCATAAAACACCTATAATTAGATCGTAGCTCTGTGCATCATTTTTGGGTTCTTCTCTAGCTACAGACAAGACTAGATCCTGAATTATTCTAGATTCCTCCTCTCCAACTTTATTTCATGAAATTATTAACATAAAAACTGCTGTTCCCGAAGCCCTTTAGGATGAAACGGATGAAATACAAGGAATATAGTGCCGTAGGTATGGGCCACACCAAAAGTTCGCCAAAGCACCCAAACCCCAAACCAGACATTCAAACTGCAAACCAGCATGAGAAGTTGACATTTTCATGCTGTAGGAAGCTTTTCCTAAGGTGTCAGAATAAGATTCCATATCATAATGAGACTCATAGGTCCCCCTTTATGCTACCTTTTTTACTTGGCAGGATAATGGTGTCATCGAAATGTCGTACTCGGTAGCTTCTGGTAATTTGATAGGAATAAACCAGAAAGATGCTTTAGTCCACCTCGTGGATGACTTTTGACATCATCCCTAATATAACTTCTGCTCATTCTCTGCTTTAATTTGACCTGGTCGTGGGATACCTAATGCAGAATATTGCTCTATATTATCTATTGGTTAAATTTTAAAAATATCTGTGCTATCCCTAACTCTACATGCTGTACCAGGATAAATTCCTCTTGGGAAGCTGAGACCCATATGTACACAACATCAGAAAACAAGCAACCTATTTGACAACAGATGCCTCCTAACTTCCTGTGATCGTTTGTTGTATTCAGTTGATTGATTTTTAAGCCCTTGGTGCATGGCTCAAAACCATTATGCAAACTGGGTTGTCATATTACTATTTTATATTTTCCTTTTTATATGTTGTACCTGTTACTTAAATTTTTTCAGAAGTACAGCTCCTAAGAGAAAAATGCTGGCCCAAGCACTTTGAGATAACAAAAATCTATGGAACAGATGAAATTGAACTTAATAATGGACTCCAGGTCACAGCCCGAGAGCCACTCCCTTTGAATCTCTCTTGTTGCTCAAATGTGGCTCTAAGGGTTTTGACATGGACTCCCTCCCAATGGGACCAGACCAGCAACCCAGCATAGGCCTATTGAGGCACTGAAGAATAATTGAAACCTAACTACAGAATGATTGATGCTTTTGGAGAAAGACTTGATCAAAATAAGAAAATGTGAAAGTTGTCAGAATCAAAATGAAGTAACTTGTGGGTTTTCTTCTTCTGTATGTTTTTAAAAACCTGACAAATAGAGCTGAGGACGCCCATGAAGAGATGGTTCTTATAATTCCTGACATAAATTCCTGATAACAAAAACTGTCACAGGAGACTGCAGACACCACAACTTCGTCCAAAAGCCTTTGCAACCTTATACAACACACAAATTATTTCTGCAGTGACATCTATCCAGCAACTACCTATCCAACCTTCTTATTGACTCTTATAGCCAAGCATAATTGTCTCCGTTATGTAATCCTCCTCATTTTTCTTTTAGAATCCTTTGGCCTCCTATACTGTCTTGAATAACACAGAGTTTACCACTATGGTGTGTGTATTCCCATTGCAATGCCCTATTCCCAAATAAATACTTCCTTTTAAAGAAGTTATTTAGGTGGCAATGGCCATCCTCCCTCTGTACTTCTTCACGTCATCTTCCCTCTGCACATGCCTTTCTCCGTACAAATCTTCCTGTTACCTAAAGGATACCAGTTCACTGGATTAGGACCCACGTTAGTAATCACATTTTAACCTGATTATTATCCCTGTAAATACCCTATTTCCAAATAAGGTTACATTCTGAGATTACTGGCATTAAGACTTCATCATGTCATTTTTGGGGGGTGATGGGGAAGGCTTAGAATGTAGCCTTTGACAATAGAGACCCAGCAAAGTAAATCAAGGGTAATATCACATGCTGCACATACTCTGATTAAACTTTATTCATGGAGAGGGAATGCAGGGAACAGGGGAAGCCCTGACCTAGCCTGGAAAAGGCAGGGATGCCTCCACTAAAGATCATAGCTGCAGTTTGTTATAAAAGAATAGATGTCAGCTAAAAGACAAAGGAATGATATTTCAAAGATAGACAAGGAGAATTGTAGCTAATTTGGAAGTTACTGATGAGGCTGGAATGACGAGCAAACATCAGATTATGAAATTGTCTTACATACCATAAGGAGGAGCTCTGGGTACAATTCTGAAAGAATGGGGAAGAAAATAATTATAAGTTGTGAGTATAATTAGAATTGATATTAGAATCTTTGAAAGAGCTGAAACAACATTATACCTTGGGGTGATTTTAGCACTCACCATTATTCTCAGTATAGATAAGATTTTTGTTTATGGCAACTGTCTCTCTGAGGAAAAGTACCATCAGCTAAATTGACCCAAATCAATTGAGACTTTTCATTAGACCAAATGTTTTAATAGTAAATTATGTGCTTGTTTGAGAACTGAGAATAAATGTTGTAGACATAGGGACACAAATGAAATTTTAATTAACCAAAACTCATTTTCATGTTCTCTACAGCACAAAAGTTTCTAAATTATAAAAAAAAAAAAAAAAAAAAAAAAAAAAGGAGTGGGGGAAGTCAAAATAGCCATGCATGTTGAATTTTCCACGACAGAATCTTATCTATAACTTTTTTCTTTTTTTTTTTTTTTGGGGATGGGGTCTTGCCCTGGCCCCCCGGGTGGGGAAAATTAAACCCCCCCCCCCGGTTCAAGCAATTCTCCTGCCTCAGGCTCCCGAGTAGCTGGGATTACAGGTGTGGGCCACCACACCTGGCTAATTTATATATTTTTAGTAGAGACAGGGTTTCGCCATGTTGGCCAGGCTGGTCTCAAACTCCTTACTTCAGATGATCCACCCGCCTTGGCCTCCCAAAGTGCTGGGATTATATGTGTGAGCTACCACACCTGGCCTATAATTTTTTTTAAAAAAGGTCATAGTCTTTCATGTGTTTCCCCCACTGCCCCCCAAATTCATATGTTGAAATCCCATTCCTCAGTACCTCAGAATGTGCCCTTATTTTGAAATGGAGCCATTGCAGGTTGTTAGTCGAGATTAGACGAAGTTATACTGGAGTGGGGTGGACCCCTAATCCAATATGACTGATGTCCTTGCAAACATTTGGATATGAGACATTCGGTATGAGAATTGAATATGAATATTAGAGACAAGGGACTACTAGGAGCTAGGAGGGGCCAGAAACAGGTCCTTCCCTAGAAGCTTCAGAGGGCCATGGCCCTGTCAACACCGTGACGTTAGACTTTCCGTCTCTAGAACCTTGCGACAATACATTTCTATTGTTAAGGTACTCGGTATGTGATATTTTGTTATGGCAGCCCTAGCAAACTAATGTTCCAGAAACAGCAATATGTTGCTTGTCCAGACCCTATAATTCAGGCAGATGGAGCAGTATTTAAACTTCAGATCCAGCAAACCAATGGCTTTGGTTATATGTTGATTGTGACAATCCATTGCTTTAACTTTGGCAGCCTAGCAGAAAAAATGATTTGGCAACAGGTGTCATTTAAAAGCCATTTCATTAGAAGGTTCTTTTACTTGGCCACAAAGAAGCCTTGGAGGACTTTAGCTAGAGACCCCATTACAAGATGAACCTCTGAGTCATGGCTCTGACACACCCTGAGGAGACAGCACTGTCTCCAAACCCAGTTAAGGAAAGTCATTCCTCACAATAGGAAAGCAAAGAACATGACATCTTTCTAAGGCTTTTAAACCTTATGCCCCAAATGGGTAATGTTTTATTTATTTATTTTTTAAATTATACTTTAAGTTCTAGGGTACATGTGCACAACGTGCAGGTTTGTCACATATGTATACATGTGCCATGTTGGTGTGCTGCACCCATGGTAATGTTTTATTTAGCCTTGAATTGATCAACAAGCTGCCTTTTGGTGTTCTAGGCAAATGTCCTGACTTTAAGTTGCCGAAAAGACAGTTCACAGTCAACTTGGATGAATCAGAGCAAATGCCTCTTGAAATACACCCTCCACCAAGTTTCCTGGGTATGCGTTTGGGTTTTAGTTGGTATTTGATATTTAATATAAAACATGAGATTTCATTTGGGTAGGTATTGGTTTTTTCCATTGAATATTTGGCAGGAAGACAGGATTAGCATCTATGATGGTTAATTTTATGGATAAATTTGACTGGGTCACAGGATGCCCAGATATGTGGTTAAACATTATTTCTGGGTATGTCTGTGAGGGCATTTCCGGAAGAGATTCACATTTGTTTTGAGGGACTGAGTAGAGCAGATGGCCCTGCAACATGGGGAGAGTGGGGAGGTGTCATGCAATCCCTTGTGGACCTGAGTAGAATAACAAGGTGGAGAATGGGAGAATTTGCTCTCTCTGCCTAATTGTTTGAGATAGGACAGTTTCTCCTGCCTTCAGAACTGGACCTCCTGCCTTCAGAACTGGACCATCAACACTCAAGGTTCTCGGGTCTTCAGACTTGGACTGGAACCACTAGCTTTCCTAGGTTTCCAGTTGCAGATGGCAGATCATGAGGTTTCTCAGCCTCTATAATGATGTCAGCCAATTCCTCATTATATATCTATTTTTAATGTATATGATATATATATCATATAGGAATGTATCATATATATCATAGTAGGGAGATATATATATCTACTGGTTCTGTTTCTCTGGAAAATGCTGATACTGCCTCCAAAGCCCTGCTTACTCTATAATTATAAGCTTTTTGTCCTATATATTTTGGTGAAAACTTTGAGAGTAGAAATAAATCACCAAAGCTTTAATACTGATCTATTTCATTTATATCTTTATCCCTTAATTCATTTATCCAAACACACACACAAAAATGTTGGACTCCAGCTACATGCCGGCCACTGAGTCAGGAATGCAGAGATATAATGTACAGGGATCCAGCCAGGGCACAGAGACAGCTAATGCACAAGTTACAGTCCTTGCCCACAAGCAGCTCTTGGGCTGGCTGAGGAGACAGACCCAATAAACATAAGGGACATAAAATATTCCAGCTGCTGTGACATCCTGCCTGCAGAGGGATGGAGGGCACTTCTGCATGAGACTTGTCCTCCTCATCATCCTTAAATCAGCCCAGGGGCCTCACTCCCTTCCCATGTCAAGCTGTGTAGGAGACCTCCTGTGTCCCCAGGTTTCCTGGATGGATAGGGAAAGTGATGGATAGGACCGGGCACGATGGCTCATGCCTGTAATCCCAGCACTTTGAGACGCCAAGGCAGGTGGATCATCTGAGATCAGGAGTTCAAGACTGGGCTGACCAATATGGTGAAACCTATCTCTCCTAAAAACACAAAAATTAGCTGGGCCTGCTGGCGTGTGCCTGTAGTCCCAGCTACTCGGGAGGCTGAGACAGGGGAATCTCTTGAACCTGGGAGGTGGAGGTTGCAGTGAGCCAAGATGGTGCCACTGCATGCCAGCCTGGGTGACAGCACAAGACACTGTTTGAAAAAAATAAAAATAAAGTGATGGATGGAGATGCTGTTTCTCCCACTGGATTGGGAACTCCTCAAGGACAGCACTGGATCTTATTCATCTCTGTATCTCCAGCCTGAAGATCAGGCCCTGGCACATTTTTGGCCAGAGGTAAACATCCGGTTGAACAAAGCAAGCCATCATACCTGAGTGGAACAGTAGTAGCTGAGCCTAAGGACAAGGGCTGGGTGGAGGGAGGTTCCAGATGTGCCCATAACCTACATAGGGTCCATGAGCAGCTTTCCATGTGAAGGGAAAATTTTAATAAAAGTACTTATTTCCATGTGGAGGTTTTGCACATAGCCCCTCAACTCCAGCCACTTAGATGTGCAGATTCCATTAGTTTACAATCAAAAAGCCAGTCTCAATTTCTCCATTGCTGAAAGAACCCTAATTTGACTTAAAATATGACTGTGCCCATCCCCAGGGGATGAGTTGCGGTTGACCTATGTCTACTCCAATTACAATAATCTCATGTCTAATTTTCCTGGCCTCCAATAAAGCTAAGGATAGCCATGTGATCTATAAAACAGCAGAGGTTAGCTGCAGTTGTACTGAGAAAAGTGTGTGTTTTGATGTTGTTGTTGTTGTTGAGACAGAGTCTCACTCTTGTCACCCAGGCTGGAGTGCAATGGTGCAGCCTCGGCTCACTGCAACCTCCGCCCCCAGATTCAAGCGATTCTCCTGCCTCAGCTTCCCGAGTAGCTTGGATTACAGGCAGACGCCACCACGCCTGGCTAATTTCTGTATTTTTAGTAGTGACAAGGTTTCACCGCGTTGGCCAGGCTGGTCTCCAACTCCTGACCTCAGGTGATCCACATGCCTCAGCCGCCCAAAGTTCTGGGATTACAGGCATGGGCCACAGCACCCCACCAAAAGTGTATGTTTTTGATTTAAAAAAAAAAAAAAGTGGCTGGTCATGGTCCCCACCCACTTTCTAGGTATTGAATGTGGATGTGACATCTGGAGCTGCAGCAGCTGTCTTGCCACCACGTGAGAAAGACCAAGAGAATCAGGAAGGTGTGGGCCCTGACATGAATCGATACCATCTATCTCTAGGCTTTTTGTTTTGTGAGGAAAAATAAACCAACTCTTGTTGGTTTCAATCACTGAATTTGAGATGTCTGTTACTGGCAGATGAATACATGTATAGTATTGTGCCCTTTTACCTCCTCAGAACCCCACTTCGAAGGTGACTGAATGGATCTGGGGACCAAGTTTTCTCCTAGATTTCCAAATCCAATTAATGAGTGTCTGAAGAGAAACGCTTCATTCTCTAGTAAAGCAGCAACTGACTAGAGCACTGTTGTCACCATGAACCTTGGATCCAGCTGGCAATCACTTAGGAACAATCAGAGAAACAGTGTTCTTACTGAGAAGAGAGAGTTAGCAGGCCTCCGGATTGTATCTAATTAGCTATTGGTGGATTGGTTTTCTCCACTAAATAATATGAGGGATAAATGGCTATCAGCCTGACCACTGGGAATTATCTTTTTCTAGGGATCTTTTGTTGTTTTTTTAAATCTAGTTACTTGCATTTCCCTCAGATCTTGTGTGACTAAAGCCCTCCTAGAATCCTGGAGGTGAAAAAGATGCCTTCACACAGGAGTGAGCTCCCTATTCCTGGAAGCAATCAAGTAGATGCTGGATGCCTGTTGCTCATGGCTGCTCCTCTGAGGAAAACTTTGTAGCTGTGAGGTACAGCTATTCTGCAGCATCTAATATCAACTGTGTGGCCTGTGCTAAGCCCTTTTAACCAACTGGGGCTCATTTTCCTCCGTGGCAAGATGGGAACATGTGTGTTGTAAAGATGGGAGGAGGGGGAGGCACAGGTTCACACAGGATGTCTTTGAGGACCATCACCTCCAGGTACCCTCAGTGCCTTCTACAGAGCACACAGCCATTCCCCATCTCTGCTCTTCCTGTGTCCCTGTGTCTGAGTTGCCTGACTATTCCTCCAAGGGCCAGGCAGCAGAGGAGGGTGTGAAGGTGGAGAGAATGCCCTCTGGGTACTGATGGGCACTTTCTAGAGAGCAGCATCTTGGGAGTGTAGATTTCTTTTCTCACTACACATATGAGTAAACCAGTGCTCAGAGTTTTAGTAGTTGGAAGAGCTGGGCTGTAAATATATCCTTCCAAATAGACAGTCATATGTTAAAATTCAGATGTATTTGAAATCTTGGAATGGAGATAGCAGGACCTAAGTAGGGGATCAGCAGGACCCATAGAAACAAGGGAAGGATGCTGGGACAGCCCCACTGGGTACCAGGCAGGAAGCAATCATGGCTCATCCATCACCTCACAGCAGCCGCTGCTGAGTGCAGCTAACCACAGACAAGATGTATGACATCCAAGTAGGAAGGGGAAGAGGCAGAGGAGGGAAGAGCTGAAGCAGACGCCCAGCAGACACAAGGTCCAGTTCCTCCGCTGCTCTGAGGCCAGCCAGCCAACACCGGGATTGGTAGGAGAATCAGTGATAATGATCACAATGACATGAGGGACTGAGGGCCAGAGAAGATCCCGTAACAGCCTCACTATACGGTGGATGACAGGAGGCAGCTCCATGAGGCTGATGCACTCCCGAGCTCACAGAGCAGCCACACAGTGGGTGGCATCGAGCACAGGCCTCTCTGCCTTCTGTTTTGCCATTAAAAATCTCTGTGTGTGAAGATCTTTGAGAACCTGAGCTTGTCTTCCAACTCCTTTAAGTTTTTAATACTATTCTGGGAATTCATTTGCTAATTTATTCACTCCTTCATTTCTTCATTAAGCAAACATTTATTGTGTGCCTGCTAAGCACCTGGAACCGAGCTGAGAACTGGAACTCAGTGAAGGACAAGCACTTGAGGCCCTGCCCTCTGCAGCATCCAGCCATTTGTGGTGTTTTAGTCTGTGTGCATTGCCACAAAGAAATACCTGAGGTTGGGAAATTTATAAAGAAAAGAGATGTATTTGGCTTATGGTTCTACAGGCTGTACAAGAAGCATGGAGCCAGTATCTGCTTGAGAGTTGCCTTCACTCATGACAGAAGGGCCAATGGGAGCCGAGCCAGCATGTTCAGATATCATGTGGTGAGAGAGAGGAAGCCTGAGAGAGGGGAGGGAGGTGCCAGGCTCTTCTTAATAATCAACTCTCACGGGGACTAATAGAGCAAGAACTCTCATTAGCCAAAGACAGCACCAAGCCATTCATGAAGGATCTGTCCCCATGGCCCAAGCACTTTACCTGGCCCCACCTTCAACACTGGGGATCAGATTTCAACATGACATCTGGCAGGGGCCAAACAAACCATATCTAAACCCCATAGCACAGGGGAAAGGAAGGCAGGTCTACACCATTTTGCTCATGAAAGTCATTAAGACAGGAGTGGAAGGAGCCATCTTTTCTCCAGGCTCAAATTCCCTGGCCCCAAAGTTCTCTCACCCAGAAATGCATGCAGAATGACAAATAGAGTGAATGGTAAGATGTAGATCTGAAAATATCTGTCTGTCTCTCTCTCTCTCTCTCTCTCTCTCTCTCTCTCTCTCTCTCTCTCTCTCTTTTTCTCTCTCTCTCTCTCTCTCTCTCTCTTTCTCTCTCTCCTCGCCCCCCCCCCCACACCTCTCCTTCACTGCATCACAGTCCTTAGCAGGATGTCTGATACTTAATGATTGCTCAAACAATACATACACGTGCTGGTTTCTAAGGCGCTCTCATGAACCAGCATTGCATTATCAATTATCAATCTCCTTGGCCGTCATTATTCATCTCCTGTAACCTTCACAGCATCCCTAGGTTGTAGGCATCCTAAAGCTACTGTTATGAGGTAAGAAAATTAAGGCTGAGAGAGCAGGTGACTTGTTCGAGGTCAACAGCTAGTGAGTGATTGAAACAGCATTCAAACTCAATGTTCTTCCAGAAGTTGCATCCTTCATCACCACATTACTCTGCATCAAGGGAAATCATACTTCTAAAATCTAGAAGAATGTACTCGAAAATGTTGACAGTGATGGCAATTTTGTCTGGTTTTGGTGTATCTGTATTCTCCTTTCCCCAAAAAATAATTGTTCATGGGTATAAATTACTTGTATGATTTCTTATGCAAGTCTAACACTTGTTACAGTTTGAGCACATAAGTGCCCCAAAATGGAGATAATAGCCACAATTTGCTCAATTGTTAGAAAATTAAACAAGATAAAGTACATGATGAGCTGACAGTGCTTGGTTTGTGATAGGCACATTATGATTCCTCTTGGAAGGAGAGACCATGTCTCGGCTCAGAATTGTCTCCACAGTAGGTACCAGAGCACTCACTCTGAGAGGGATTTTTACAGACCCCACACCTCCTCGAGCTGGAATAGAAAGGAAGAGAACCTGCAGCTGAACTCATTGCCCCTCCTACCTCCCAAACATATGGTAGCACCATCAGGACACTGGAGATGAAGTTAAGGCCAGGCTGGGGGGACCCCTGTGGAGACCTCAGGACTGGGCCCTGCCAGGGCTGACTGCTGGGTGTTCCTCAGAGGCATGTTCTGGGTGCAGCAATTCTACCTCCTCTTGTGCATGAGCAGCTGCACATGCACAGGCTCCAAGAAGAATGCTTTTGTGGCCAGTGGGCAGTAGCTGGAGTCCCCACCCAGCCAAGAGGGAGAATGTCAAGACAGAAATGATCACTAAGGGGCTTGGGCTTCTCGAAAGCCCACTGATGTGAATCAGAAACAGGAAGGAAGAGAAAAGAGGGGCAGAACACTTCCCTAGATGGAAAAAAAGCCCCATGCAGCCTCAAAGACAGGCAAAAGGAGAAGGGAACTTATATTTTTAAGCACCAAAGGAGTATGTTACAGCCTCTGAGTTAAGGTGTTCTAGTCTCCTTGGCCTCAGTTGATTTGCACAGCAACCCTGTGAGCTTAGCATTTTTTACAGATATTAAAATGGAGGCCCAGATTGGTTAAGTGACTTACCCAATATTACACAGCAGAAGTGGCACAGGCAGGATTAGAACCACAGTTCTGACTTGAGTGCTGGCTCTCATATTCCCAATGCAGCAGCAGGCTGCTTCCTGGCGAGCACCCACCTAAAGGTCATCTAGCTGCACTGACACCGAACACCTGCTTTGGTGTCTCATTACATCCTCACATACTAAAGACAGAGCTGAAGTCATTAAAGGTTTTTGGGTGAAGAAATTGGTCCCCAGAAAATGGAAATGACCTGCCCACAGTCACAGCCTGTTACTCTGTTCTCATATTACTACAAAGAAATATGAGACTGGGTAATTTATAAAGAAAAGAAGCCAGGTGCAGTGGCTCATGCCTGAATCCCAACACTTTGGGAGGCCGAAGCGGGTGGATCTACAAGGTCAGGAGTTCAAGACCAGCCTGGCCAAGAGTGAAACCTCGTGTCTACTAAAAATATAAAATTAGCCAGGTGTGGTGGCAGGTGCCTGTAATCCCAGCTACTCAGGAGGCTAAGACAGAGAATTGCTTGAACCTGGGAGGCAGAGGTTGTAGAGAGCTGAGATCTCACCACTGCACTCCAGCCTGGGCAACAGAGTGTGACTCTGTCTCAAAAAAAGAAAAGAGGTTTAATTGGCTCACAGTCCTGTGGCAGTCAGGTGCATAACACAGGCACCTGCTTCTGGGGAGACCTCAGGAAGTTTCCAATCATGGTAGAAGGCAAAGTGGGAGCAGGCATGTCACATGGTGAAGGCAGGAGGAAGAGAGGCAAAGGAGGTGCCACACACTTTTCACCAGATCTCACCAAGAACTCAGTCACTATCATGGCAACAGCACCGAGGGGATGGTGCTAAGCCATTCATGAGGGATCCACCCCCGTGACCCAGTCACCACCTACCAGGCACTGGGGATTACAACTCAGTAGGAGATTTGGATAGGAACACAGATCCAAACTACATCACAGCCCCTGTACAGAGCAGCACTAGGAACAAAACTAGGCCCTCTGATTCCTGATGCAGCACTCTTCCCATACAGATAATGGTGCCCAATCCACACATCTTTTAGGGGATGGGTAGTGGGGAGCTGGTGTTTTCAGAGGAGAGAAACACATTCTTCAAACTTTCTCCAAAATCTTAAATGTAGAACAGTTTCAAGGGGCAGGGGCATGGCCTTACCCCACAGTCTCTAAGGAGCTCCTTGGAGCACTAAAAGCCTCCATCCTGGTCCTTCATGCAGTCTGAGCTGGAAATGCCAAGAATAAAGCTTGGCAATCAGCCTTCAGATGCTAGTCAGCTACACTGTGCCAGGAACCCTGTATGGGCACGGTACCTGTAGCAGGGTATATAAACCTTGCAGCAATCTGGCAGGACACCCTTTCACCTGTATTTTACAGACTTAGAATTCAGTTTAGTGCCTGCCTCACCTCACCAGGTTGGGGCACAGACAAATGAGGGCACCACTTTGGTGATGTCAGGGAAGCACTGCCTTGGCCACAACAGAAATACATCTCAAAGACGAGGGTCTGCATCTCTAGATTGGCTTTGTCAGATGTAACCCAGCACCAAGGACAGCGCCTGACACATGTCGGGTGCTTAATAAACACAATGAAAATGTGAAGGATCCTGGTGCTCTGTGGCCACCTCTGGCATGTTTGGAAGCACTTGTACATCTTCACATTCAAGATCAAGGTGTTACCGACTTTTGGACCGCTCCCCAGTGATCTTAGACCCTCATACTGTTGAAGCCGCAGCAAATCCTTACCTCCAGTCCTTTAGGCTGGAAGGAGGGTGTGTGTGTGTGTGTTCATGGTTCCCAGTATAATCCGAGCATGACAGGATTTTAATAAAAGTTTCAGAGGCAGCCTGATAGAACAGGGAGAGTATCCCCAGGGGTGGAAAAAAATACCCTTAATCTGCTGACAGCTGTCCATACAGGGCCCCGAGGCATCCTCTGTCTCCATGTCTTTATCTGAAGAAGCAAATGTCTAGCAAGATGTGTGATGAGTGGTGAGTCCAGAGGAAGAAATTAAGCCCTAGGCCTGCCTGAGCTTAGCAGACCCTGGTAGCACTATCTGTCTTCACCTGGTGCAGAGGCACACACCTGCTCACTGGGGCCAGGCAGAAACCAAGGCACAACTGAGCAGAATATGCTCCTCCCCACGCAGTCAGGAAAGAGGTTGAGTCTGCCAGCCCTAGGTTCAAGCCCAGGGTTCATCTCTTGTTTGCCAAGGGACTTATCTACAAATGCTTTCCATCCAGCTTCATGTGAAAATCAATTTACATCTGTGAAATTCCCCCAAGATGCCGTGCATGCACCACAAGCTTCATTCATTCATTGGACCCCCAAATTTTACTGAGTTAAGTCCCTGGCACTGAAGATCAGTACAAACCAGGCCACAAGATAATGAGATGGGCCTGGGCCAACCCTGGCCTACCTGGGGGAATGATCTTGACAGCATCAACTTGTCCCAGATGTCCCCTGAAACCACAGTGAAGATACATGTGCACTGTTGTGCACTGCAGGATCTTGAGGGGGAATTTACTGGGGCTGGAGGTGGCTGTTTGGCAGCAGCCCTTTATAGGCCAGATGTGACTGGAACAGCGGAAATGTTTGAGAGATCAAGGCTGGAGCTTCTCTCTGCCCAGGTGACCCCCATACAGCTTGGTCCCTGTCTATCACCAGCAGACATGCCCTGGATGTGAGGCCTAAGGAAACTATATTCCAGAGCTGCTGGGTCTTGCAGTGGATGGAGATGCTGAACTTCCTGTGTTGGTTTCCTTTGTAAAGGCTGAGTGAAGGCAATGTCTTTTGAACGTCCATCATGCCTACAAGTTTGCAAACCCCAGTATGCTGTGTGTGTCTGTACAGAGGGAGAAAGGCAGGTCCCTGCCCAACAGGGGCTCATATTCTAGGGGATGTTAACTAAAGAAAGGAATGAAGACATAGGTTAAATGATCATTGTTAAGGAACCGAGCAGAGTATTGTGAGGTGTGGGCTGCGGTGGGCACTTCACACAAGGTAGGTGGGTCAGGAAAGTCTGTGGAGGGGGTGTCCTTCCTTAGCCAAGAGCTAAGGAGGTAAAGGAGCCACAGGACAAGAATGTTCAAGGTGGAAGGACCAGCATGGGCCTTGCTGGTATCACAACAGAAAGGAAGGGGATGAGATAAGAGGTAAAGGAAGGAACACTGCCAGGGCCTGGTCACACAGGGTCTTGTCATCCAGGCACGGAGGGTGATGTGTGTCCTTGTTGTAAGGGAGCCGACAGTGGGCTTGTGGCAGGGCAGTCTTTTATATCCAACGTATGCTTTCAGAGGTTCTTCCAGCTGCTAAATGCAGAGTGGTTTGTGGGGCATAGGCATGGAAGCAGAGAAATGTGGCAGTGGGCGATCTCAGTGCGGTGTGATTGTCATCATTGGCTGTAATGTGGGGTATTATAAGCTCCAGTTCCGGACACCCTGTAATTTGAGATGTCTCTGGGCTTCCTCCTCCCCATGGGCCAGGCACCGGTAGGTGTCACCAGAGACTAGGGGAAACTTTCACTGTGGGGGGACAATGGTAGAGAGGGTCTTGCAGAATTCCTGCTAAATCCTGGAGATTTTTCTAGAGCATTAGCGCCAACAAATGTACAGAAACGTTAAGTAGCTCCAGGATTCAAATGAGAAAACTGAGGCTCGGTAAGGTTTCATGATTCTCCCAGCAGTAACCTGTATCACAACCGGTGCCCTCAGAATTCAAGCTGCTGTTTGATGCCCAAAGCCCCATCTTTCTGACACAGGAGGCCACTGTGCACGGGGACTGACAGCAAAACTCCAGACCAGCGCAGAGTGAGAGGAGCCATTTCTTCTGATAAGCTAAAGTCAAGGGAGCTTCTGGGGGCATCAGGAAGTATCTCTCTGCCGAGCATAATTTGTGGGACTCTGCCTGATGATAGCCAGGTATGGTGGGACCCACAGGTGGTCCTAGACCAGTGGCCAGCAGGAATGAGAGGGGATGCCCTGTCAGGAATGTTGGACATTTATGTTCTATTAGGATGTGACAATTGAGCTGTTAGTCTCACTAAACAACGGACAGAGAGCTAATGAGCTGGCATTTAGTGAGAATCCACTCTCATGCCAGCCCATGCCTCATCAAATCCCTTTGTTTATGAAATATTTATTGAACATCTGCTAAGCAGACATTCTCCTCACTGCTAAGAGAGCAGTGAAGAAAGGAGATAGAAAATGCTGCCCTCTGGAAGTTCGCTTTCTGCTTGCTGGATGATTTTGGTTTGTCAACAGCTTTCCGGCTGGGTTTAACTTGCTTCATTTTACAGATGAGCAAACTGAGACGGAAAGGTTAAATCGTATGCCCGAGGAAGAGCTGGGACACAACAGAGGATTCATACACAGATATGGCTTGGCTGTGTTCCCATTCAAATCTCAACTTGAATTGTATCTCCCAGAATTCCCATGTGTTGTGGGAGGGACTCAGTGGGAGGTAATGGAATCACGGGGACCCATCTTTCCCATGCTATTCTCATGATAGTGAAAAAATCTCACTAGATCTGATGGGTTTATCAGGGGTTTCTGCTTTTGCTTCTTCCTCATTTTTTCTCTCACCGCTGCCATGTAAGAAGGGCCTTTCGCCTCCCACCATGATTTTGAGGCCTCCCCAGCCATGTGGAACTATAAGTCCAATTAAACTTTTTTCTGTTCCCAGTTTCGGTTATGTCTTTATCAGCAGCGTGAAAATGGACTAACACAGTAAATTGGTACTAGTAGAGTGGGGCGTTGCTGAAAAGATACCTGAAAATGTGGAAGAGACTTTGGAACTGGGTGACAGGCAGAGGTTGGAACAGTTTGGAGGGCTCAGAAGAAGACAGGAAAATGTGGGAAGGTTTGGAACTTCCTAGGGACATGCTGTGAATGGCTTTGCCCAAAATGCTGATAGTGGATATGAAAATAAGGTCCAGGCTGAGGTGGTCTCAGATGGAGATGAGGAACTTGTTGGGAACTGGAGCAAAGATGACTCTTGTTATGTTTTAGCAAAGAGACTGGCAGCATGTTGCCCCTGCCCTAGAGATTTGTGGAACTTTGAACTTGAGAAAGATGATTTAGGGTATCTGGTGGAAGAAATTTCTAAACAGCAAAGCATTCAAGAGGTGACTTGGGTACTGTTAAAAGCATTCCATTCTAAAAGGGAAACAGAGCATAAAAGTTTGGAAAATTTGCAGCTTGATGATACAGTAGAAAAGAAAAACCATTTTTTTGAGGAGAAATTCAAGCCAGCTGCAGAAATTTGCATAAGTAGCAAGGAGCCTAACATTAATCCCCAAGACCCTGGGGAAAATGTCTCCAGGCCATGTCAGAGACCTTCACAGCAGCCCATCCCATCACAGGCCCAGAGGCCCAGGAGGAAAAAGTGGTTTTGTGGGCCAGGCCCTGGGTCCCCATGCTGTGTGCAGCCTAAGGATTTGGTGCCCTGTGTCCCAACCACTCCAGCCATGGCTGAAAGGGGCCAATGTACAGCTTGGGCTGTGGCTTCAGAGGGTGGAAACTCCAAGCCTTGGCAGCTTCCATGTGGTGTTGAGCCTGTGGGTACATGGAAGTCAAGAATTGAGGTTTGGTACCCTCTGCCTAGATTTCATAAGGTGTATGGAAATGCCTGGATGCCCAGGCAAAAATTTGCTGCAGGGGTGGGGCCCTCATGGAGAACCTCTGCTAGGGCAGTGCAGACGCAAAATGTGGGATCAGAGCCCCCACACAGAGTCCCTACTGGGGCATTGTCTCGTGGAGCTATGAGAAGAAGGCCACCATCCTTCAGACCCCAGAGTGGTAGATCCAATGACAGCTTGCACTGTATGCCTGAAAAAGCTTCAGATACTCAATGCCAGCCAGTGAAAGCAGCCAGGAGGGAGGCTGTATCCTGTAAAGCCACAGGGGCAGAGCTGCTCAAGACCATGGGAACCCATCTTTTGTATCAGCATGACCTGGATGTGAGATCTGGAGTCAAAGGAGATCATTTTGGAGCTTTAAGATTTGACTGCCCTGCTGGATTTTTGGAATTGCATAGGCCTTGTAACCCCTTTGTTTTGACCAATTTCTCCCATTTGGAACAGCTGTATTTGCCCAATGCCTGTACCCCCATCGTATCTAGGAATTGACTAACTTGCTTTTGATTTTACAAGCTCATAGGCAGAAGGGACTTGCCTTGTCTCAGATGAGATTTTGGACTGTGGACTTTTCGGTTAATGCTGAAATGAGTTAAGACTGGGGGACTGTTGGGAAGGCATGATTGGTTTTGAAATGTGAGGATGTGAGATTTAGAGGGGCCGGGGGAAGAATGAGACTTGGCTGTGTCGCCACCCAAATCTCAACTTGAATTGTGTCTTCCAGAATTCCCACACATTGTGGGAGGGACCTGGGGGAGGTAATGGAATCACAGGGGCCAGTCTCTCCCATGCTATTCTTGTGATAGTGAATAAGTCTCATGAGATCTGATGGGTTTATCAGGGGTTTTCCACTTCTGCTTCTTCGTTTTCTCTTACTGCCATGATGTAAGAAGTACTTTTGCCTCCCACCGTGATTCTGAGGCCTCCCTAGCCATGTGGAACTGTAACCTGTAACTCCAACTAAACTTCTCTTTCTTCCCAGTCTTGGGTATGTCTTTTTTTTTTTTTTTCTTTTTTTTTGAGATGGAGTCTCGCTCTGTCGCCCAGGCTGGAATGCAGTGGCGGGATCTCGGGTCTCTGCAAGCTCCGCCTCCTGGATTCATGCCATTCTCCTGCCTCAGCCTCCCAAGTAGCTGGGACTACAGGCATCTGGCACCACACCTGGCTAGTTTTTTTTTATTTTTAGTGGAGACGGGGTTTCACCGTGTTAGCCAGGATGGGCTCCATCTCCTGACCTCGTGATCTGCCCACCTCAGCCTCCCAAAGTGCCGGGATTACAGGTGTAAGCCGCTGCGCCCAGCCTCGGGTATGTCTTTATCAGCAGTGTGAATACAGACTAATACACACGTAGGTCTGGCTGGCTCGCAGAAATGATGTCTTCCTGCGGGAGTGGGATAGGGGTTGCAGTCAGAGATGGGAAGCCTGACCCTGCACGGCTCTGGGGAACAGCAGGCCCACGGTTCCCACATGAATCCATCCTTATTCCACTCTTCTGACCCAGCTTTGCCTCCAAAGTGCACCCAATTCTGTGGTCTGTCCCTTCTCAGAGCAAGATGGAAGGAGTGAGAACCACAGGACTGGTAAGCAAGGCACCTGGGTTCTCTCTGTACCTTTCTAGTCCTCAGTGTCCTCAGCTATAAAATGGCCATACTACCTGCTATGGAGGATTGTGTAAAGATGTGTAGAATGCCCAAGCTTGTCACATCATAACTCACAATTACTATGTGTGGGGGAATTTGGCTAAAAACTTCAAATATATTATTTCATCTCAGAGCAACTCTGAAGCAAATACAATTACTAGTCCTGCTACATGCAATAACACAGAGGTGCAGAGAGGACCTTGCTTAAGGTCACACAGCCAGCCATGGCAGAGCTGGAGTTTAAACACTGACCATAGGGTTTCAAAGGTGGTGCTGTCACCCCTTGGCTCTCGGCCTCTCACGCAGCTGGTGATCCACACGGTGGCTGCCCTGGCTGACCACCTCCAGAGGTGCTGGGGTCTCCACTCACCAAGCACAGGAGTCTCTGGGCCAGAAAGACCCCCAGAGCCCACCCTGCACAAGCTCTGCCTCACCTCTCCCTTGAACACTTCTGAAAACAGAGAGCTCACCACCTCCTGTGGGAGGCCAGCCATGTATCCAATGTTACGGGTAGATTTTATCCTGTTGTAATTTTCCTGAATTGCCCCCTGTTCTGCCCTCTGGCCCTTTGTGTATAGGGCTAGATAAATCTGTGTCCCCAAGAAAGCCCTTCTGAGATGTGGGGTCCTGCCTATCTCCCCAACCCCACACATGAAGTGTCCTTGGTATCCTGGCCTCACAGTCACCTTTTCTGACCCATTGTTGTTCACTCCTCCCAGCCCTGCCCCCATCAAATGTGGGAGTCAGTCCCCTCCCGTCCCTGCTCAGGCAAGATGCCTATTACAACTAGGGGTACCCCAGGCTGGCTGAGAACCAGCAGGGGAAGGGAGTGGCAGGGGCAGGCCACAGCTCGAGGGGGACAAAGACACACGGAGGTGAGAGAGGTGCAGAAAGCAGGATCTCAGCCGGGAAGCCTGCTCTCTTCCCTTTGGGGCTGGGCTGGTGCTCAGCCACAGACAACACAGGCAGTCATGCTTTCTGACCACTCTTGTTGGGGAATGTCCTTGACTTTGTGGGGGATGTTCTGGCATTCTCACAACTTCCTTGGTGACACAGGCCCCTAAGTAGGGACTCTTACCAAAGCATCCCGAGTACTTGTCACTCCTTGGTTATCAAGCATGATCCCATGATGTCAATACAGTTGACAGACACTAGACAGTCCCTATCTCTCTTCCAACAATTTTGTTATCAAGGGCAGCAGAGCAGCTCCTCTGACATTCATGCATCACCCCAAATTGGTCAGTTTGTTATTTGCTGTCTTCAAAATCTCGATGGCACTTGGCTACTCAATTCCATTGTCCTTATAATTACTATTTCTCCTGGAGTAGGATGCTCGTCACCAGACAGCCAGTGTGGATCCCAACTTTAAAACTCCATCCTGCTCTTGAGAACCACTTCTGCCACAGACCCCACATGCACACCACACATGCACACTGTGCTAAGCATTGTTCTCTGTGTACCTCTCAACCCTGCTGCAGAAGACAGTCTTGGATGCTGCCCAGAGAGTTTCTATCCCACAGAGCAGGGTCCCTGATATCTCCTAAGTGGAAAACACAGCAAGATCCCCAAACTTTCAGGAGGGATGCTTCATTTGTTCCCAGTGAGGCATGCAGAGATGGAAGCTGGAGGAGGCCCTATGCGGAGGCAAGCCCTTCCTCCTCCCTGTTCCTGGATTGGCTGTTTTCAGAATGGACCCCAGCAGGTTGCTACAAGTAAGGCTGCCTGATCAGTGACACAGGGGTATCACCTGTTAGAACCACCAAAGTCTACACCAGTAAGGGTAGAGACCATAGATCATCTCCAGGCAAAAATTCAAGTGGTCTCATGGGAACACAGCTCAGGACATCATGAGAATATTGGACTCAGGTTTTGTGAACTCTAACGCTATTTTCAGCCATTCTCTTGCTTGTCTTCACACCAATAGGACAGGTCTCCACATGGGGTTGGTCTACTCAGCTCTTCCTCTCTCCTGCTTGCAATTCTCAGAATAATCCCAGCATGTACCAAGAATGCAACATCAAGAGATAAGGAGAAAGTGTCTGAAACACCCTGGACTAGGTCCTTGTTTCTCTTAAGAATGAGGTGTTCATCACTTGGACTCTGGAAGGGGAACGTCACACACCGGGGCCTATTATGGGGAGGCGGGAGGGGGGAGGATGGCATTGGGAGTTATACCTGATGTAAATGACAAGTTGATGGGTGCAGCACACCAACATGGCACATATATACATATGTAACAAACCTGCACGTTGTGCACATGTCCCCTAAACTTAAAGTATAATAATAATAATAAAAAAAGGAATGAGGTGTTCTATAACACTTGTGCTGAGCAAGTCCACTGGTGTCGAGGGAATGTAAACCCAGGACACTTGTTGGGCCCCTCAGCTGGGGTGCTACATGGGGCACTTACATAAGACTCTATCCACCCTGAGTAGTTTTCCTCAGCTGGCTTGCCCTGAATCCCAGCCTTCTGTTTGTTCTTTCTGCCTACCCATAAGGAACACATCTGTTCAGCCTGCTTAGTGTGAGGGCTCTGTCTCACTGGATTCCTGCAAATGGTAGAGTTGCCAGAGCTCCTTTCACTCCTGCCAGCTGTCCTCATGGTGTTGGAATGGCTGCAGCAGCTGGTTTTACTCTCAGGCCCTGCCAGACTTAAAGACCTTTGCAACATCAGCCTCCTTGGTAGGGAAAAGGAACTGATGTATGTTGCACCCCTAGTGAGTGCCATGCCAGGCACTTGAACAGGTGCTTCACATGCTTCACCGTCTCTATCTTGGCTATCCTAGGAATGCAGTTCCCATTTCATTGAAGAAGATGGCTGTGCTCTGAGAGGCTAAGCCATTTGCCATCAGTGGTAGAATGAGCATCTCCACGTGAAGTCCTCTGTTTGCATCCCCTAAAGCTGCCTCCCAGGGAAGGTGGGCTGGAGGAAGGGGGCAGACAGTTGTTGATAGCAGGCACCATACTGTTTCTTCACCGGGTGTATGTATTGCTTGAACCTGGAAAGTACGTGTTCCAATCCACCTGGGCTACCTGCTGGCTCTGTGTCTTTTAAGCAATCTGAAACTCTATGTGAAATGAGTACAATGATGTATCTACCCAATTTCCTCTTCATGTTGGCCATGCTGGGAGAATTGGCTTGTAAGTGACTAAACATCACACAGAGGGAGGGATTTTCTTCAACTCTCTTCTGAGATTTGTCTTGCAGACTTGGAGAAAACTTCATCACCCACCCCTCCCCCGGCCAAATTACTCACTTTCACATAGTGCCAAAGCCTGCCCTGGACCTTGTGAATGGTATTGAAGCTGAGATGGGAAGACATGGGCAGATTTGGGCTCAGATGCAGTCTCATTGGCTCTTCCTTCAGGGCCCACACCCATGCCAACCTTTTAGTGGCACCTGGGGGAGGTCACGGTGGCCACCAGGCAACTCCAACATAGAAGGTGCTCTTGGAACATCCCAGAAGGCTGAAGCAGCCCAGCTTGAAGGCTGCGGTGGGGTGGTCCCTATAGTGCTCTGTGTCCCTGGAGGTGCAGCTGGGGCCATGCTGGACCTTCTCAAAGTCCTCTTCAGCCATGCTGGAAGTCACGTCTGAGATGAGGACCAGGGTATAGTGAAATTTTACTAGCAGAGCTTAAAGGAAAAGAGAGAGTCAGGACAAATGTGAAATGGGATGTGCAATGACAAGCAAGGCTACAAGGCATGCATTTGGAGGTCAGAGAATTGGGTCCATTCCTTGACGCTTGGAGCCTTGGCTTCCCCAACCATCCCATGGCATATGGAGAAAATAACAGCATGCACACAGATGCTGAAAATGTCAAAAGTAATAAGCATTTACTGAGTACCTATTAGGCACTGTTAATAATGTTGATGTTGGTGTTGCTGTTATAAAATTGACTTTTCTTGTTACAAGCATAAAAGTGTTCCTATGTACTCAGAAACAATCACTGCTAATACAAAATGTATGTTTTCAGATAATTTTCTATTTGTATATGGTTATGTGTTAAAAAAAAAAAAAAGGAATATACCATATGTACCTCTACGTAAACTGCTGTTTCCTCCAGTTAATTTATCACAATCACTTTTCCAGCTCACTAGACTCGTGTCTACAATGCTGTTATGATGACTGCAGTGTTTCATTCTACGGGTGGCACACACTGTTGGACTCATTTCCAGTGACTGACTACATAAGTGGTTTCCTATTTTTATATTAGAAAGAGTGCTACATTATAAAGTATTAGAGACCACATTTCTAGTACTCATGCAGCAACCTGTGAGGTGAGCCTTATCACTCTTGTTTTACACATTCTGTTTTGGAAGGTATGTTTTAAGCCATGTAGCATCACAGACACATCACATCAAAGGGTTGTTACAGAGAAGCCCCAGTCCCATCTTTCCCTGCGTCTTGAGCATAATGATATCCTTGACAGCAGCAGAAAAGTCTTAAGACACCTCTCACAAGTTGCTACACACCCCCTTTCATGCCACCTGCACCCCACAACCAACCCACTACATATGTACCCCACACCACTCACCTGTACCACACACACCACACCTACACCACGCACACACACCATGTACACACCCCACACCACTCACCCATACCACACACACCACACCCACACCACACACCACTCACCCGTACCACACACATCACACCCACACCATGCACCCACACCACGCACACATACCACGCCACTCAGTCATACCACACATACCACACCCACACCACACAGGCACACCATGCACACATACAGCCCCTCCCCCACACTCATACAGTGGAATTCCAGGCAGCTCTTAAAATGATGGCTGTAAGAATGTATGTCTATTTTCCAACATGAGAGATAATTTCAAATTATTGTGGATTGGAAAGTAGATTAAAAATCTTGTGTATAATATGATCATCTCTTATTAAAAAAATATATTTGTGGCCAGGTGCAGTGGCTCACATCTGTAATCCCAGCACTTTGGGAGGCTGAGATGGGTGGATCACCTGAGGTCAGGAGTTCAAGACCAGCCTGGCCAACATGGTGAAACCCCATTTCTACTAAAAATACAAAAATTCACCAGACATAGTCGTCCTAGCTACCCAGGAGGCTGAGGCCAGAGAATCACTTGAATCTGGGAGGTGGAGGTTGTAGTGAGCCAAGATTGTGCCACTGCACTCTAGCCTGGGCCACAGAACAAGACTCTATTCAAAAAAAAAAAGAAAAAAAGAAAATATATTTATATATCTTTGTGAGCATGTGTGATTGTGCTTGGAAGAATATGCAGGAGAAAATAGTGCTAATATGTAGAAGGGAAGGATTGTAAAAAATGTTTTCCTTTGTGCTTTCTACCATTTTCTAAATATACTGTGCAAATAATTTATTAATGTCAAAAAACGAATAGCAACAAAGCTACTTTCACACACACGCTTGCTTGCATGTGTGGATGTGTGGATAGGCTTTCCAAGTTGGTCTCAGGTCCATTCAACTCTTCTTCCTTTCCCTCTGTATCATGCTGTTTTGTTTACTTAACAGCTTTATTGAGGTACAATTTGCATTAAATAGAATTAACTAATTGTAATTGTAGTTTGAGATATGACAAATACACATAGTCATGAAGCCACTAACACAATCAACCAATATGGGTCACGATAGGAAGCACTTCCATCCACCATACAAAGCTCACTCTGATCTGTTGTTCATCACTATGTATTCTCGGCATTGACCACAGTACTAATCACAGTATTGATCAATGCTTTCCATGTGGGCTGGTGGAAAGTTAAAATCTGTCATCTTGCTATTTATTTTCTGTTTGTTCCATCTTCTTAAAATTTTTTATTTCATTTTATCTCTAATGACTTAGCTCTACCTCTTAATTTTGTTTTTTGTAAGTAGGCATTCAGATTTTTGAATAATATTGTATCTCTATTACATAGAACCTTAAAACCATCTGACAGTGTACCTCCATATTGCTTTCCTGGCTTTTACACTATGGTTTTTATACATTTAACTTCTACATTTGTTTTAAATCCCATAATTAAGATGACTTTTCCTTTAAACATGCAATGATCTTTCGAATGTGTTTAAAAATGAGATAGTATGTTTTGTCACATACGTACTACTTATTCTTTCATTCCTCTGTGTAGATCAAGTTCATTTGGTATCATTTTCCTCCTGCCTGAAACATATCAGCATTTATCATAATGCAGATTTGCTGGTGAATGTCTGAAAATTTTTATTTTACTTCTGAAAGATATTTCTGCCAATTATACAAGGCTAGGTTAATTTTTTAAATTTTATTTTACATTTTCAGACATCACTCTATTGTCTTCTGATCTGCTTAATTTATGGTGAAAAATGTTTTGTTATCTCTTTGTGTGAAACGTGTAAGAAGCCCTTTTCTAGAAAATTTGGTTGCTTTAAGATTTTACTTGATCACTGATTTTCAACAATTTGGGTGACATGTCTCATTTTTTTTTCTCTTGCTTTGGAGTTTGTGAATCCTCTTTCTTTGGGTTTATGTTTTTCATCAATTTGGAAAATTGCAGCCATTATTTTTTTCAAATACTTTTTCTAGCTGCTTCTAATAACTCAAATTGCATTTATACAAAACATATTCCTATTATGAAAACGCCCTTGATCCTCTGTTCACTTGCTTCCTGCTTTTTCCCTCCCTGTGCCTCACCTGGAATAGTTGCTGCTACTGTGCATTCAAGCTCACTGGTTGTTTCTTCAATGTCGATTCTGTTGTTAATTCCAACATATATTTTTCATTTCAGACATAACAGTTTTCAACTCTTCACTTTGTAAAGATATTTTTAGCATATCTTCCACTTCTCTCCTTATCCATGTTATTCTTCATTAATATGTGGCACAATCTATAATAACTGTTTTAATGGCCTTATCTGATCATTCTGTCATCTGTTATTCTTTTGTCTGTTTCTGTTGAAACAGATTGATTTTTTTTTTCTCCCAGTCTTGATTATATTTTCCTGCTTCTTTACCTGCTTGGCGAGTTTCTCTGAGATCTAGGCATTGCTTTGGTGCTGAATATTGTGGTATACTTTTAAATAGTGTTTGACTTTATTCTGGGATGGGGTTAAGGTATTGAGATCAGTTCAATTCTTTTGAAGCTTGCATTTCAACTATGTAATGGCAGGACCATTGCAGCCTTTAGACTAGAGCTAATTTACCTGCACTACTAAAGCAATATCCTTCGGAGGATTCTTCCAAATGCCCCAGGGGTCTTTCCACACGGGCTGATGGAAACATAACCTATTCCGAGACCTGTCTGAGTTCCAGGGATTGTCTGCTCTTCTGATTTCCAGGAGGTTCTTCACTGGTCTCTTCACACAGAGCCTCAAATGGCTGCCCAGATCAGAATCAGCCAGAGTGACGGGGCTCCCCCTGCAGACCGCAGGTTGTCCCATTGCAGCGCTCTTCCCTCTGGCATCCTGCCCTGCAGATGTTTTTCCCTCCACCTCCCAAACTCCTTTCTGTGTTCTCAGCTTAGTGTGACTGCCAGGTGCTGTCTGGATGCCCCTTTCCCCTCCTGCCTTCATATATATTCATTTGTCTAGTTGTGGAAGGTGGAAAGTAAACATGTTCAAATCATGTTAACATCTACATTCTGTAAAGCAGAACTAGAGCCTTCCTTTAGCAAAGTTGGTCATTGATAGAGTGTTTTGAGTGTGTTTAGTTATCACATTGAAAGATAATTGCGTTTTTCTTCTTGACAAGAAAACATATCCTTTTGTCCTGGGGAGAATAAGTTCTCCAATGCTTTTAGGATAATTGTGGCTGAGGGCCTGGCAGGTCTCAATCGTGGGGGTTAGATAATCTTAGAGAAAATTTGTTTTAAGCCTCCAGAGGGTTCATGAGTTTGGGGAGCCCTTATAGCCAAAGAACTCTTTAGAGTTTTTAAAAATGGTTTCCTGGAGGCCCAGGAATGGCCCAAATTGTGAGTGTGTTCGAATAAAGTGTGAAGTGGCAAAAACATTCCTCAAAGAGGCCAATCAGGCATCCTGGCCTCTGGCCCCTGTGCTGACTTCAGGGGTTGTTTGAGATTCGAAAACCCCAATGTATCCCTCTGGGAGTCCAGCGTCTCCCCTCCATGAAGAAGGCAGCCTCTACTGTCCTTGAAAGTATGGAACACTGTGTCCACACATCGAAGTATGAAGGTCCAGTTCTCTAAATTATCTTGTAAAACTGGATATGAAGTCTCCTTGTATGTACAAGAGGGTGTTATAAAGTAAATTGCATCCCCCATAATTCATACACTGAAGCCTTAACCCCCAGTACCTCAGAATGACCTTATTTGGAAATAGGATCACTGCAGACACACTCAGTGAAGTTGAGCTCCCACTATAACATGGAGGGCCCTTAATCCAATACAACTGGCATCCTTATAAGAAGGGGAAATTTGAGCACAGACATCTACATAGGAGAATGCCATGTGAGAGTGAAGGCAGCGATGAGGGTGATGCTTCTGTATGCCAAGGAACGCCAAAGCTTGCACAACACCAGAAGCTGGACAGTGAGCGTGGAACCGATTCTCCCACAGCCTCAAGGGAAGCAACCTTGCTGCCACCTTCATCTCAAACATGTAGCCTCCAATGAGACACTAAACTCATTTTTAAAAGCCACCAGTTTGTGGTACTTTGTGGCAGCCAAGGAAACTAATGCAAGAGAGATGTCCATAGTACAACACAGATTGCACTAGCTAGACGCCTGTGAGGCTCAAAGAACAATTCATCATCATGTAACTTTTTTATCATAAGAAAACTGTTTAAGTTATATACATACATGTGAGGACTTTGCATTTCATTTTGAGGCTCAAGCATACTAGCTTGAACTTGAAAAAACATTAACCTGAGTTCCTCATCCAGTTTTCTGTGTAAATTAATAAACATCTCTGCACTTCCCCAAAGTGGGCAGAACAATGTTAAAGTGTTAATGTTGTGTAAAAAAATAATTCTTATGAAAGAGTCCAACGATCACACTTCCCAGAGTCCCCACACTTGCGTGTTTCCTCCCACAGTGGATTGGAGCCACCTTCCTGGACCAGTAGGATGCAGTGGAGGGAGCACCCTGCCACTCCTACAGTCCAGGCCATGAGAGGCATTGCAGCTTTTGCTTGTGCTGTCTTGGAATTCAGCCCTGATGCCACCTTGTCAGCAAGCCAGTCCAGACTACTGGAAGATAAGCAGCTGCATGGAGGAGAACCAAGGGGCACAGCCAACAGCCAGCACCAACTTCTGACATAGGGGTGAAATATCATGGACCTTCCAGCCCAGTTACTCCTCCAGAGACACAGGAGGGAACCCAGGAAAAACCAGTAGAGAGGCCAGCCAACACACAGAACTGTAGGAAATAAATGCTTGCCATTTTACATGCCTGCCTCATATAGGCATGTACAATAACAAGGATCATTTACATGCCTTCATAATACAATTTTATAGGTATGTAAAATACTTATGCCACATGCAGGGAGATGCCCCTTCCTCCCAGCAAGTCAGTCCCACAGCCCAACAAATTCCTCCTGCCCCACCCAGACTCTGTCAGGAGAGCCCTGCCATCTGAATCCACCCTGTTTGCCAAGTTCCAATGTGTAACACAGTTCTTAGCAAAACACATTGGATTTGGGTTTTGTTATGTTTTGTTTAAAGCTTTCTCCCAAATCCACATGCACACAATTGGCTGGGGTTTGTCAAATATCTGCTGGATCCAAGCTCGCAGCCTCTATTATCCCACTCCCCATCTGGATGGCAGCTCTGTACATCAGCTGGCTGAGTTCTGCCTATCCAAGAACCCTTCTCTCTCCCTATATCCTCGGTTGCTTCTGTGGGGTTGGTGCCTCAAGCTTCTGGGCTTGGCTATAAACATTACAGGGAGGCTTTATTTGGAATGCCTTCCTGTAAGTAGATGTGACTAACTCCATTGCAGTCATCTGAGGCTTGAATTCTATGGCATTTATCTGCATCATGAAGAGCCAGATCCATCATGGTACCTGCTCCAGGCCTCTGTTGGAGCTCCTAGCACACACGCTGCCAGGATTCGTTTGTGTTTGTCGTCCCTTCCAGCCTCTGGTCTCTTTGAGGCAGGGACCCTGCTTCACTGGGATTGATACCACCAGAGCCCAACACAGAGCTCAGCCCATTCGTGTTAATGGGAGGAAAGGAGGGAAGAGACAGCAAGGAATGAAGGCAGAAAAGCGAGGTCAGGAGGGAAGGAATGAGAAAAGGATCCACTGCCGTATTTTTTTTTTCTTTTAACAAAAATAGCTCACACTCAGTAATTGCTTTTCCAGAAATAGCAATGTATATTTTATTTTTTGTTTGCTTTGTAAATCATCTAAGTTAATTCCCAGTCCTACCTTGTGAGAAAAATGCCACTATTTGCCTCATTTGATAGCCAAAAAATACTTAACTGTTTAACTAAGTTAAATAATCAGGCCAAACACATAGCAAGCAGTACAGGCACTGTGATTTGAACCCAGGGAATGGAAAACCATAGCCCGTGCTCTTCATCAGATGGCAGCTACATTGCATGTCATCTTCTCTGCTTAAAGGAACACTTTGTACACAGTAATGTTTTTCTCCAAAACTTTGCAGTTTGTGTCAAAATTTCAGATAAACTTCCATTGCTCGGAAGATAGAATGAACATAATTTTCCCTTTTCCTGTCTCTAAGAAAACCTGAAAACCCTGAATGTTATATATAACATTGGATTTGGGTTTTGTTATGTTGGGTTTGTTATGTTTTGTTTAAAGCATTCTTCCAAATCCACATGCACCCAATTGGCTGGAGCCTGATGACCGAAGCAAGAATGTGACAGGTCCCCAGGTTTTCATTTTGACTCAAAAATCTTAGACCAGATATGGGAGAAACTGGCAGCTCAGAAATGCCGGTAAGTAGATATACGAAAAGAGCTCAACAACAAAAAAGCCCATTCTCTCTAACCTGATAACCAGGCTAGAGGCAGCCTAGCAAGCCAGAAAACTGCTCTATTCCAGCCAAAAAACACAGGAAAAAATGTGGCCTCATGTCTATCCCTACCAGCAAAGTCCAAGGGGAGAACCTAAGTCCTTTCTTGCCAGGACATAGGGAAGCATCCCAGTCCTCCTCCTTCCTCCCTGCTCCTTACCAGGGTGGGTCAGAGGAGGTCAAGCAGGAAGCCAAAACTTTCATCCACACCAGACAGTAGAGACTCCCTCACAGTGTCAGTGAAGACATCATGTGGGGAGCATGTATGTGTCCCATGCTCAGAGTATAGAGGTGCCATCTCCCTTGGTAGGGGCCTAGTGAAGAGTGTGCAGACATGAGACCAAAAAAATTCATAGAAGAACAAACTGATGCATGGGCACTATCCAAATTAATAGCTTTTACTCTAACCAGCCTAGGTAACATAGGGAGACTTGATATCTCCAAAACAAAGAAAAAATTAAGTTAAAAAAATTAAAAGATTAGCCAGTCATGGTGGCATGTACCTGTGGTTCCAGCTACTCGGGAGGCTGAGGTGGGAGGATCACTGGATCCTAGAGTTTTGAGGCTGCAGTGAGCTGTGCAGTGAGCTGTGATTGTGCCACTGCACTCCAGCCTGGGTGACAGAGCAACACCCTGTCTCAAGAAACAAAAACGTTTGCCAAAGACTCTGTTAAAAGGATGAAAAGACAAACTACATACTGGGGAAAAAATATTTGCAAACCATGTATCTGACAACAGACTCATATCTAAAGTAAACAAGGAACACTCAAAACTCAACTGGAAAAGCAAACAAGCAATCCAATTAGAAAACAAGCACCAGACTTGAGGAAATATTTCACCAAAGAGGATGTACAGATGGCAAATAAGCACATGAAAAATTTCAACATCATTAGCAATTAGGGAAATGGAAATTAAGAGCATGGTGAGATATCACTACACATTTGTTAGACAACTCTTTTTAAAAAATGACAATACCAAATGCTGGAAAGGATAGAGAGGAATTGCTGATGGGAGTGTAAAATAGTACAACCACTACAGAAAAGAGTTTTACAGATTCTTAAGAACCTAAACATATGCTTACCATATCACCCAGCAATTGTACAGTGGGGCATTTATCCCAGAGAAATGACAACCTACGTCCACACAAAAATCTGGACATGAATGTTCATAGCAGATTCATTTGTAATATCCAAAAGCTGGAAATAGCCAATCTCCTTTAAAATTTGATTGGTTAGACAGTATTTTATCCATACTATGGAAAACCACTCAGTAGAAAAGGAGCAAACTGTTGATACATGCAGCAACATGGATTGATTATGCAGAGTGAAAAAAAAAGCTAACCTTGAAAGATTTCCTACAGTATGATTCCATTTATCTAACATTCTTGACAAAATTATAGAGATGGAATTATTGGTTGCCAAGGGTTAGAGATGGTGGCAACAATTACCTTTAGTCTTCCATTTATGAATTATTCTATGACTTAAGCACTATTATCTGCATTTTGGAGAAGATAGTGACTCAGGTTATGTAACTTCCTCAAAAAAATGGAGCTCATGCAAAGCCGGGGCTGGGATGCACACCTGGACCTGCCTACTTCCCAAGCCACACGTGATGGAAGGTGCCCCCCACACTGGGGACACCCCACTATTGATGGAGAATCTCTGTGCTCGATACATTGATTTCTATTTTATCTGCAACCCCAGGGACTAGTCATTGCACCGCTAAGACCCCACACAGTGAGGAAACTTGCCCAAGAAGTAAGGCAAGAACTGGATTTTAAATGCAGATAAAACTAACATAACACACTTCAGACAAAGCATGTGTCATGTTTCACATCCTCAGGACAGGGACAGTGGCAGGAGTTTGGGGCAGTTGGAAGGGGAATGTGGTTGGATTATGTGAATCTGAGTTTCTGGAGGAAGGTTCACTGGGGAAGAAAATTATGGGTAGGTGGAGTAGGATCTCATGTGAGGAAAGAAATGAGATTTTCTGGGGACAGTGTCCAAATAAAAGACTGACATGATATTCAGTCTAAAAAGAGACAATGTACTCATACCACCTATGACTCAGAAAAGCCTGGTAGTGAATAGGGGTACTATGTAACAACATGATTGTTTCTGAGCTCTAATAAAAATAAAGACAACTGGACGACTATATCTCACGGATATTTCAATGGGACCTAAAGTATGCAGCAAAGACGCTGATACAAACCAGGTGCTCAGGAAATGTGAATTTATTGTCAAGTCTGCCGCCCTCCTGTCCCCGCAGCTGCCGCCCTCCTCCCCACACCCTCAGGTTGCATGCAGTCTAGCAAGTATGAGCTCCACCTTCCATTCCCTCCTGAGGGCAGGTGGGGGGCAGAAGCTGATGCAGGGAACACCTTGGATTTCTTGTGGGGGCAGAGATCTGGCACTGGTCCTCCAGAGACATTGAAATCATTTCCAGGGTTCCTTCTAGAAGTTAGCCCACTGCCGTGGTAGCCAGCATTTATGGTACAGGAATCGGGACAAGGAGGGGTGATAAGCAGAAAGCAATTTAGAGAGACGATGAGATTCAGCACACTGTGAAGGCAGCCTGGGCAGAGTTCAAGCTCTGTCTGACTCAGAGGGGTCTGGCTGCTCCCACTGTACGTGGGCACCCTGATGTGTGGCTGGGTGATGCGTGGTGCTCAGGGTCAGAATTTGGTAGTGACATAAAAACATGGTATGTCTGCATCCAGACCACTGAGCTGTGCCTGTCACAGACCCGGCTCTGAGCTCTGCACCAGCCCAGCTGAGCTATTATGATGCAAATTTCCTGTGCTGTGTCCAAGAGAGAGAGGTCCCAGCTTCCTCAGCTTGGGTGGGCAAAGCTCTCTGCTCAGTAAGAGCTGCAGAATTGGGGTAAAAAGGTTGGATTCAAAGCTGGCTCGATGTGACTTTGGGCAAGTCACTTTAATTCAATGAACATTTGTTAAACACTCATGAGCAATGTTCTAGGCACTTTTTTCCAAGCCGTCTGATGTGCTGATGTGTAAACTAGAATAAGTATATGAAAACAACACCGACTCTGCCGTGTACCAGCAGTGAAAACTTAGGAAGTCTTGGAAATGCTCTGCACCTCTGCTCCCTCACCTGTGAAATGGAATCCTAAGCTACCTCATAGGGTTGTTGGGGGGAATTCAATGAGGTGTCCTCCAAGAGCTTAGCCAGTTCCCAGCACACCTAAGGGTTCCAGCTCTAATACTTCTATTACTCTCTAGTCCTCCATTCTTCACCTGCATAGTGTGATCAATAACCCCAGCCTCACAGGTTCATGAGGGTTACATGAGATAATGAAAATAAGGATGTTTTACAAAGTAAAGTACGTTATATGATGGTTTGCTGTCATTGTCATCATGGGACATTAAAAAGAAGACTATCAGTCTGAGCTACTCTGTGCATGCCAGTGGGGGGACTGGAAATTCCAGTGCTTTTCTTTCTTTCTTTTTTTTTTTTTAACTAATTCATTTATGCAGTAAATATGGGCGCATGTCATGTGCCGGGCACACTGTACAAGGCACTGTCTGCACTGAGCTTGAAACCCAGTGATGGAGGCAGATGGGCAGAGTGATCATTAAATATGACAAAAGTCTATGCTCTGCTAGAAAGCAGCACACGGTGCAATGGATCCCAAGAGAAGGATGATTGAACCCAGGCGAGGAAGACGAGGAAAGGTTTCCTGGAAGAGAGATGGCTGAGCTGAGCTTATAAAGATGGGTGAGAAGCAGGCAAGTGGGAAAATGTTGTCACCAGGAAAAATCTGCTCCCCTGGCAAAATCCTTCATTTAATCAACTAGTCCCCCTAGAAGCCACTAGGAGAGGTCCCTGAGGACAAGCCTGATTCTTTTCTCCAATGACCCCCACCCCAATACCCACTGTTTATCATGGCTACCTGCAGCTGTACTGAATGAATGGATGGATGGACGCAAACAGCCACAACAGAAAAACAGGATATTTGACCCACAAAATCTGTCACCATTCTGAAAAATACAACCAAATTAGCAAAGGGAACTAAGCTGGCTTGGGCATCTTTGCAGCCCGTTCATCATTCACTGAGTGTCTGTAATGAACATCATCTAAACGGGGTAAAGATAGCATCATCTATTTTCCAGGGTTTCCTCGTACATCTCTGTCTTACCCCAAAATAGCAGCTACTCAACAGCCCCTCAGTCATTCCATGAGCATAGAAATGAATTTATATTGGGAAGCATTCAAGAGGGGAAGTGAGTGATCATGAGGGTATCTCATTCCAGAAAAAAATATGCTGCTTGGGGGTTGAGTATGACCAGATAATTTTGCTTGAAATGCCCATAAATCTTTCTTAGCAGCAGAGTTGGGATGGGCATTTTCAAAGCATTCTGGAGTTCCGAATTCACATGGGATACAGAGGCCCCAAATATGTAGGTGCAATGGACTGAATGCTGATGTGACCCAGAAGTTCATATGTTGAAACCTAGCTCCCCAAGGTGGTGAGAAATTCGTATGAAACCTACCTCCCCAAGGTGGTGAGAAATTCATATGTTGAAACCTAACACCCCAAGGTGGTGTTAGGAGCCGGGTCTTAGGAGCCTTTGGGAGGTGATTAGGTCATGAGGGTGGAGGTCTCGAGAATACGATTTGTGCCCTTCTGAAAGGTCCCAGAGTGCTAGCTCATCCCCTCCACCATGTGAGGAGGCTGCTGGAAGGCACCAGCTATGAACCAGAGACCAAATCTGCCAGTGCCTTGATCTTGGACTTCCTGCCTGCAGAACTATGATCCATAAATCCCTGCTGTGTACAAACCATCCAGTCTACGGTATTTGGTTATAGCAGCCCTGATGGACTAAGAAGGGGTAAACCTGGGAAAGGTATAAGGCTGGATGCTGAGAAGAGATGAGCAGAGCCATTCCCCAGATTCCATCATCTGCCAGGAAATTCTTGCACATCTCATACAGCCCTTGACAATCCTACCAGTTTTGCTTAGCACCTCTCTGATCCCATCCTTTCGTGTCCTCTCAGAATTTATCACTCCCTTATTTTTACTTTTATATCATAAAGCATGGGCCTTGGAGCCAGAAAACCTCGTATCCTGTCCCGAATTGTGTCCCCAAAATGCGTATGTGGAAGTCCTAACCCCCAGTGCCACACAATGTGACCTGACTTGTGAATAGGATCTTTAAAAAGGTAATTGAGTTTAAATGTGGTCATTAGGGTAAGCTCCAATTCAATATGGCAGGGTCATTATAAACAAGGGGAAATTTGGGCATAGAGGCAGACATGCACAGAGGAGGAGGATGTGAAGAAACAGAAGGAAGACACCACATACAGACAGGTTGGAATGATGCTTCTACAAGTCAAGGAATGCCAAAGGTTGCAGGAAACTACCAGTACGGGGGAGAGGGTGGATCAGTTTCTCCCTCACCAGCCTTGCCGATACCTTAACCTGGAATTGAGGCTGGACCCTAGTCCTAGCCCTGACAGCTGTAAATCAATACATTTGTGTCTAAGCCTCCCAGTTTGTGACATTTTTTTGCAGCGGCCCTAGGAAACTAATATATCCGGGTTCAGTCTGGACTCTACAATTTACCAGTCATGCTCACCTAGGAAACCTTTTTCAACTCTCTCAAACCAGCACCATCCAATAGAAATATAATGTGAGTCATATGTATCTTTAAATGTTCTGGAAGCTACATTTAAAAAGTGAAAAGAAACAAGTGAAATTAATTTTAGCAGTATATTTTATTTAACTTGGTATGTTTAATATATTATGTGAACAGGCAATCAATATAAATGTTAATGAATTATTTCACATACGTTTTTGTTCCAAGGCTTTGAAATCTGGCATGTATTTTATACTTGGAGCACATCTCAATTCAGAATGATCTTATTTAAATGCTCAAAAGCCACATGATATGCACTGCAGCTCTGACCTTTAGTTCCTGTATCTGTGACATGAATATAATAATACACCACTCATGGAAACAACAGGGTGTTTCAGATTCTAGAGGATGTCCTGACTTGACAGTTGGCCATGTGATGTGCAAGCAGACTAGCTTATTGAGGCATCTTTAAATTGGAGTTCCCAGGACCCTTGGAAATGGTTTACAGAGTTATGTGGATACTCTCTTCTCCTGCAGCCATGAGGAAGAAAGCTGAGGATCACGCACAGGACTTAATTGCAAGAGTAGCAGAGCTCTAGAGGAGTTTACTTTCTCAACCTCAGGAAATCTTCTACAGCAATGTCACAGCCAGGATTAAGAAGTGGGAGCCTACACCATGATATGGGATACAAAAGTCTTGGTTAATACACTTAAATCTTTCATCTCAAAATTGCTGAAAACCTCTGGGCTGCCACACTTGTTCCCTTCTCCCTATTAAAGGCTTGAAGATGATGCAACAAAATACATACCTCACTTTCCCCCAGGGCTGTCAGACTGATAACTAGGGTTAAACTGCAGCATAGCACAGCTGCAAGACTGCTGCTTCTGCTAGGAATGGAGGGGACCTGTACCCTACAACCACTGTAGCATCTGCTGACACATACTGGTGGGAACCAGGAGAACATCATGGAACTGGATGCTGATGGTGCTGAATCAAGAAGGCTGAAACAAAGCCTGGAGAAGAACCGATAAGCATGCGGGCACTCACAATGCAACATTTAGCACACTGGCAGGGACTCCACATTGCCAGCATGGCTCTTGGAACCTGGAAGAAATGGGTATCCATGGTAAAGTAGAAAAGGCATGGCAGACCATAATTTAAAAATCTAAAACATAGTAGATGTTGGCATGGATGTGATAAAAAGAGAACACTTACACTGCTGATGGGAATGTAAACTATACAACTACTATGGAGAGTCCTCAAAGAATTGAAAGTAGAACTATCACTTGATCCAGCAATCACACTCCTGGGTATCTACCCACAGGAAAAGAAGTCATTATACAAAAACACACTTGCACATGCACGTTTATAGCTGCACAATTCGTAATAGCAAAAATACAGAACCAACCCCAATGCCCATCAACCAAGAAGTGGATAAAGAAAATGTGGCATACATATACCATGGAATACTACTCAGCCACAAAAAGGAACAAAATAATGGCATTTACAATAACCTGGATGGAGTTGGAGACCATTATTCTAAGTAACTCAGGAATCAAAAACCAAATATCATATGTTCTCACTTATAGGTGGGAGCTAAGCTATGAGGACACAAAGGCATAAAAATGATATAATGGACTTTGGGGACTTCGGAGGAGGAGGAGGAGGGATAAGCCTACACATTGGGTACAGTGTTCACTGCTTGGGTGACGAGTGCACCAAACCTGAAATCACCACTGAAGAACGTATTGAGGTGACATGGTTTGGCTGTGTCCCCACCCAAATTTCACCTTGAATTGTAACTCCTACAATTCTAACATGTCGTGGGAGACACCTGATGGGAGGTGATTGAATTATGGGGACGGTCTTTCCTGTGATGGTCTCGTGTCAGTGAATGAGTCTCATGAGATCTGGTGGTTTTGAAAACGGAAGTTTCTCTGCACAAGCTCTCTCTTTGCCTCCATCCACATGAGGTGTGACTTGCTCCTCCTTGTTTTCTGCCATAATTGTAAGGCCTCCCCAGCCATGTGGAACTGTGAGTTCAATTGAACCTCTTTTGTACATTGCCCAGTCTCTGGTATGTCTTTATCAGTAGTGTGAAAATGGGCTAATACACCACATAACCAAAAACCACCTGTTCCCCCAAAACTGTTGGACTTTCTTTTAAAAGTCATGGCAGACATTGGAAATGGCTCAGAGAAGTGGGCGTGTGTGAGTGGACGTACAATGCAGGTATGGAAATGTTGCTAACTGGAGGACAATTCGTGTAACCGCATAGTGAGATGTGGCCTGCCAAGAGGTCCTCATGTCCTCAAGAAGTTTTTGGCTGTCCTCTAAGGGAAGGATGATGGTAAGAATGCTGTTACACTTCAAAAATAAATCATAGGGTTCCTAAATAACACAGGCCAGATGGCAGTGCTCAACTATCATAAGCAAGGTAGAAACAATTATAATAAGCAGTGTCAGGGACTTTGACCCACAGAAAGCCGTGGAGATGGCTATCAGCACATGGGGAGAGGCAGATGGGCAGTCAATGAGGTTATCACTCAATCCAGTAAACCAAGAGATATCGAGAACTAACAGCTAAATGCAATACCTGCCCCTAGACTGGATCCTGGAGGGGAAAATTGCTATAAAGGACATTATGGGTCAACTGATAGAATTGTAATGAGGGTAGCAAAATGGATTAAAATATATCTCTGTTTCTTGTCTACAGCCAAGGAGGCACACCCTAACAGACATGGCAGAGGCTGGCCTGTCTTGTGCAAGCTCCTGAGATAGCTACCTGTGATTTTCCCTGTTTGGTACAGTCTTACCCTGGCTCCTGGCTCTTTATCAAGTAACATCTTCGCTAAGATGTTTCTTCTGACTTTGCATTGGTTTTTAGTTAGTTATTGTTTTTGTTTTCTTCATCTGGTTGTCCTCATTTTGTTCTTTTACCTTTGATAATCCTCGTGACTATGCACCATGTTAAGTCATTATGCTCTTTAGTGAGAACTTCTGATTGCTTGTTTTTTGAAGCATAAGCTTTTTCTGGGCAAAGAATCAGGCGTCGCTCAAAGCTGGTTCTGCCTCTGGCCTTGGTAGGCTCACAGTGTAACATCATCTGAAAAGTGAGTACCAATTTCTAGCTCACAGAGCAGTCATGAGGCTTCCATGAGATGAAGCTATGGGCCTGGTCCATGGGAATGGCACAGCCAGTTTTTGCTGTTCACATCATCATTGTTATGATTAAAGGAAGAAGAAGGCACTAGAATAGGGAAGGTAGCAGAATCAAAGTGCCTCTTATTTGGAAGGAACGTTCTAGAAGTTCCTTTTGGACACTTGATCCAGTCTCCATGATGAGGATCATCCTTTCAAAGAGCTCTCCAAATTCCAACCTGTCCTGTAGGATCTCTTTGGACATCAGTTATTGGATGCTCATCACCTTATGAGGTTGGCCCTTCAATTATGTGCAGCTCTCCTTGTAATAGCTTACCTGTTGGACTGAAGCCATTTGCCAATAAACTCCTGACGTTGGCCTTGATTCTTCTACTTGGGAACTGAAATAGAGGAAGTTATTGCTCTGAACTGCTCTTGTTTGTGGAGCTGATACACGTATTCCCCAGCTGCTGAAATGACTGCATCCTTCTTAAGTAGTGCCTTTGTTGATAGAAGTCACCTGTCTTGGAAATACCTGGGAGGTCATGCCGACACCCCACAGGAGTGAGTGGCACATGTGTAGTCACTCACTGAGGTAGCAGTTCACATACCTGGCCATGTCTCCACAATTGAGACAGTTCTGAGGAACCACTTACAATTCAGAGCCCTCCACAGGATCACAGTGAGGATGGATTTCAGCTGAAACACCACCCTAACTTCATCCCTGCTCTACTCTGTACCCTCACGCCCCAAAGTCTCTTCTCTGAGCATTCCACCAAGTAGTCACTTGTACAAAAGTCCCACTGCAGGCTCAGCTTCAGGAAACCCACATAAGCAGAGACTAAGAATAAGGATTTCACATGGCAGCCCTTCATTCCGTGACAACCACATTCAAAGAGCCCTGAGTCTTCTATTCCCTATGCTGTCACCAACTCACCTCAAAAGCCCTGGTTTTATATTACCCAGGACATCTTGGCTCTCCTCTTCTAAGCTGTTCCATACTCTTCCACCACCGGATGCAGTGACTTCACCAGAAAGACATAACCAAGATCATCTAACCCAGAAGTGTGACTCAGCTACCTATAGGGGCAAAGCTGGTAATGGGAGCAAGTGAAGCGGCTTGGTGTAATGCAATAGGGAAGAGTGGAGAGTTCTGATAATGGAGAGCACTTGGTCTCAACAACAGTGAGAGTAGTTTCTCAGCTCTAGCAGCCTGCTGGCTTTGAGAAATTAGAACATAGTAATGCAAATCTGATGTTTCAAGATAAGTCAGAAAATCTGGCTTTCATAAGAAATATCCTGAATGTTAACTATTGGAAGTATATTTTAAAAATTTTCAGACAGCCTGTGAAGCCATTAGCACTTTGCCTTTAGTCCAGTATTTCTTATTTTGGAGTTGGGGAGGGTATCTACTCTTTGATGAAAGCTTTGTGCAATCACTAGGGGAGAAATTACTCCCAAAATGACACCAAACTTTAAATACAATTGAAGGTTCGAAGAGCCTCAGAATAAGAAAGAAACCCTGATACACTGTAACCATTCAATAAAAGGGATGGGGTCACTAATGATATTTCTCATTCTAGAGTTTTTTAATTGTTATTTTAAAATAAACTTTATTGGGAAATGATTTACATCAAATGTATCCATTTTAAGTATACAGTTTGAAGAGTCTTGAAACAAATGGATACAGTCATGTAACCATCATCACAACCAAGCCATGAAAGAGTGTCAGCTCTCCCAAAGCTACCCTCCTGACCTTACCTAGTTAACCAGTTAATCCCCACCCCTCTATGCCTTCCAGCCCATGCAAACACTGATCTGCCTCCTGTCACAACAAATTTGATTTGTTCTCCTAGTTGAGTATAAATGGAGTCATATAATAGGTATTCTTTTATGTCCTGCTTCTGTTGTTCAACATAATGATTTTGAAATTCATCCATGGGGTTTGTGTGTCAGTAGTTCCATCTGTTTTTCTCAGTAGGTTATATTCTGTTGTATGGATGTGCCGCAACTTGTTTACCTATTCAGCAGGTGACTGTTTTTTAACCACGAATTCTGGGGTCATAATAGATTCTTTCATAAATATGTTGTTGAAAGTGTATCCATAGCTATTACAAAAAGCTATCAAGATGATACATTTAATTCGGATAATATATTTTTAGCTTGTTTTAGCTTATGCTACTAATAGCAAACAATGGCATTTAAATTTTAGATTTGGTTCCAGGGTTAAAGAAACACTACTCTCTAACAATCAATTTACTCAGTTATATAAATACATTTTAACATCTGATAGTTCAGTGGAGTGTAATTTTTAAAACCTGAGTAATTCAGATCAGCTGTCTGATTCTCTACACTCTAATTACTGGCTTTCTTTATGCTTTGTGGAACTTGCCTCCCTACTGGTGGAATTTCTGGAAACTAATTCTGCTTACTGATTAAATAAAAAAGCTTTAATTTGGGTTAAATTGATACTGTTAAATTTTTTCCTTTTTAAACTAAGCTTTCTAGTATTGAGCGTGTATCAAGTGATTAGAACAAGCATAGCTAGTTTTATGTGTTTGTTTGCTTTGGTTTGGTTTTAACTTAATAGAGCTTATTTCTTTAGAACAGTTTTAGGTTCAGCACAAAACTGAGAGGAAAGTAGAGTTCCCATATGCACCCTCCCCTCAATACCATCATCAGTATCTTGCACCAGAGTGGTATATGTGCTACAACTGATGAACAAACCGTGATACATCAACAACACTCAAAGTCCATAGTCAATGTTGTATATTCTACAGGTTCAAGCAAATGTATAATGGCATGATTTCATCTTTTATTATTATTATTATTATACTTCATGTTCTAGGGTACATGTGCACAACGTGCAGGTTTGTTACATATGTATACATGTGCCACGTTGGTGTGCTGCACCCATTAACTCGTCATTTACATTAGGTATATCTCCTAATGCTATCCCTCCCCCCTCCCCTGACCCCACAACAGGCCCCAGTGTGTGATGTTCCCCTTCCTGTGTCCAAGTGTTCTCATTGTTCAATTTCCACCTATGAGTGAGAACATGCGATGTTTGGATTAAGAAAATGTGGCACATATACACCATGGAATACTATGCGGCCATAAAAAAGGATGAGTTTACGTCCTTTGTAGGGACATGGATGCAGCTGGAAACCATTATTCTCAGCAAACTATCGCAAGAACAGAAAGCCAAACACTACATGATTCCATCTTTATGGCATCGTACAGGACACTTTCACTGCCTTAAACATCCTGTGTTTCACCTATTTGTCCCTTCTTCTCTTCCTTTCCTTCCCTCAAAGCCCCAGCAAAACATGGATCTTTTTCACTATGTCTATAGTTTTATTTTGCCAGAATGCCATACAGTTGGAATCACAGTGTGCAGCCTTTTCCGATTGGTTTCTTTCACGTAGCAATATACTCCTACAGTTCTTCCATGTCTTTTTGTGGCTGGATAGTTAATTCCTTCTTAGTGCTGAATATTCTACTGTCTGGATGTTTCATAGTTTATTCATCTATTGAATGACATATTGGTAACTTCCAAGTTTTCGTAATTATAAATAAAGCTGCTGTAAACATTTTGTGCAGGTTTTAGGTGGGCATAAGTTTTAACTCATTTGGATAAATACTAAGAAGCATGACTGTTGGGTTGTAGGTAAAAGCATGTTTTGTTTTGTAAGAAACTGCCACACTGTCTTCCAAAGTAGCCATTCCATTTTACATTCCATTGACATTCCAAAGTGGCCACTCCATTTGACATTCCATTTACATTCCAAAGTGGCCATTCCATTTGACATTCCAAAGTGGCCATTCCATTTTACATTCCAAAGTGGCCATTCCATTTTACATTCACAACACCAAATGAGCATTCCTGTTGCTCCACACTCTCACCAGCATTTTGCATTTTGGATTTTAGCCATTCTAACATATCTCAATGTTTTAATCTGCAATGCCTTAATGGCGTATAATGTGAAGGATCTTTTCCTTCTCTTATTTGCCATCTGTGTATATTCTTTGGTGGAAACTCTCAGACTTTTGAATCATGAAGAAAACATTTGCTGCAGGATGACTTATGTACCCTCTACTCTCTTTCAATTTCTCTACTTGCTACGTTACCTCAATTTCATACATGTGGAAAGTGAGGTTCACAGATGTAAAGATAGGTCTCCAAGCTAGCAAAAGACAGAGTTCAAACTCATGCTCATTTGATTGTATCCTACTGGTCTGTGGCTGGACACACCAATTAGAAGTTGATCAACAAATGGGAAGCTCTACAGTCTAAAATTTCTCCAATATAACTCTTCCAATTAAACTAGAAGAAATCAGATCAAGAAGCCAGGCTATTCCAACAGGTGGAAGTCTGGCTTTCTATATTTCTGCAGGTATGGAAATGTTCAATGTAAGGGAAACTATGGTCAGGTTGGTTTGGGGTTGATATGACTCATATAGAGATGGTAGTATCTTGACAGAGGCCAAATCGAATTCCACCCTGTAGAGGCAGGCAAGGCAGCACTGTACCATGGGACTGGGCCAAAACACAGCCTTCGAGGTCACTCCTGAAGTATCAGCATGAGTAGAAGGTGGCAGGGCAAGTGTCCTGTGCCTTGTGACACCAGATACTCTGATCAACCACAGTGATGATGATTCAGAAACAGTAGAAGAAAGCTCTGTGGCTGAGACACCTTTGGGAGGGTCTCTTAGGTGAGAGCTCCAAACTTAGACAAAGTGTGCAAAGTGCAGTGAAAATAAACCCTAAATCTAGGAGAGTCCATTCTTCTTTTTGGCACACCTCTCAAAATTTTACTCCAAATTTCCTACTGGAAACTTGGAAGCAATGTTCACTTCTTTAAGTATACTTGGGTGTGTTTCCACCAACTGAGTTTCCACTTTACCCTGAACTTTATGCCAGGCATATACTGGTCAGCTCTGGGGTGTGGACAGCCCAGCAATAGAACAAACACGCGAAACCACTTTCAGATGCCCCAGTCCATCTCTCCTAAAAAGAGAAACCAGAGGTCTTACCTGGCAGGAAGTATCCTGGGGAGGCTGTAAGCCCAAGACAGGCATTTGCCTGGGGAGTCACCTGCTGCAATATCCCCCACCACCTTCAAATTTGCAAGCTCCACCTTTCAGGAGAATTTCTAGTAAGTACTCCCTAAAACAGGGTACACAGAAATAGCTTAGAAACCTAAGAACTAAGCACAGAATGTAGGTTTAAAATGCAGGAAAATGATTCAGAGACACAGAGCAGGAGCACCAGGTACAAAAACACACACATTTAAGCAAAGAAAAAGAGGAAAACCTTTCCCTTGACGAAATGCAGCCGCAGCAACAGCAACAGCTACCACCCTCCAGAGAGCAAAGCTGAGTCCATCCTCAGAAGGATCTGGAGAAAGCAGAGGAGATGGGGAGGGGCTGGGAGTAGAGAGCAGCTGAGCCCTGCAGAAGGCTGGTGGCTGGTCCTGAAACTGCTCAGAGGCAGGGGTGGGCCTCTGTGGGGTGGAGGAAGATGAGCAGGACTCTGAGAAAGAAACAGGAAGGAAAGGGAGGGAATGAGTTATCAGGGGAGTGGGTCACCCCAAAGAAGCTGGGGAGAGGGGTAACAACTCCCTGTCAAGTGGTAGTTTGGGTCCTTTTTCAGCCTGGGGTGAAATGATCTTTTCCTTTTCAGGCCACTGGAAAGTTTGAGGCCAGCATGAGGTGGTTAGGAAACAAGGGGGTGGGGGGCATCTACTCTTTACCTGGGCCTCGGAACCCCAATCCCAGCCCCTCTGCAGCCTCTGTTTGTCAGAGCAGAGTGAAGACAGGCTGCCCTGACCCATGTACAGGGCACCGGCTGTCTGCCAGGGGTTCTTCCTATGGGTAGCCTGGGGCAGGGGAGGGTAGATGCCACACTTTTAGTTTTGGATAAGGACATTAAGGGTCAGAGAGAGCCATGACAGCACCTCCCGAGCCACACAGCAGTGCAGGGACTTCCTCCAATAGGACACACAGATGGTCTCAGGGAACTTTTGTCCTCAACTATCAGTCCTTAAAAGGAGCCTCTAGGCCGGGCACGGTGGCTCAGGCCTGTAATCCCAGCACTTTGAGAGGCCGAGACAGGTGGATCACGAGGTCAGCAGATCGAGACCATCCTGGCTAATACGGTGAAACCCCGTCTCTACTAAAAAATACAAAAAACTAGCCGGGCAAGGTGGCGGGCGCCTGTGGTCCCAGCTACTCGGGAGGCTGAGGCAGGAGAATGGCATAAACCCGGGAGGCGGAGCTTGCAGTGAGCTGAGATCCGGCCACTGCACTCCAGCCTGGGCGACAGAGCGAGACTCCGTCTCAAAATAAAATAAAATAAAATAAAAGGAACCTCTAGAAGTATTTTAAATTAAATGAGCAAACGGCTTAATTGAAATGACCCTCCCAGCCCATGCCACTTGCGATCCGGCTCCTAAAATCATAAGTGTTTGTGTTTGTTTTTGTTTTTGTTTTTTGACTGCTTGCTGCATGGCAACAGATTCACAAATAGATGTTGTGAGCTCATGTTGTGAACACAGAATTCTCTGCCATCTGGCCTCTGCTGCTCCTCTCCTGCCTTTTTTCCAGCTACTTCATTGACGACTCATCCCACAAGGGTTTGCAGAGTTCCTGACTCATGCCAGGCTCAGTGCCAGGTCTTGCCTGTACAGTGTGCTGGGAAGACAGGCACTGGCACATGGCATTGTGATGCAGACAGACGAGCGCCCAACTTATCAGAGTTACCTGTGGAGGGACATGAGGTGGGGCGTGATTACACCTGCTTGGTCCATGTTCAGGGGCTACACAGGTCATTGTTGTGCAGCTGTGTCAAGGGCTGAGTCAGGCACTGGGGTGCCCTGGGAAGGAGGCTGGCATCAGGATGGGGAGATGGGACGGAAAACAACGCAGCAAAGAAGTCCCACCCATCAAGTAACTCCAAGCTGTAGGATGTGTGTTGTGTATAAAGAAGGAAGAGTGGAGACAGAGAACCCAGAAAGGGGTGGGACAGGGACTTTAAATTCAAGGCCCAGGAAAGGCCTCCGTGAGGAGACACTAAATTAATGAATGGTGGGAAGCCCCCACTGCAAAGGAGGAGTCAGGGCTTGGAGGGTGACTGGGAGTGGACAGAGGGCTGGGGCCTTTGGAGCAGAGAGCAGGACCTGAGCGCTGAGCTGAGGACACCTCGTGGCCTGAGGTTGTTGGGGCTATGGCTGGGGATGAGGCTAGAGTGGGGAACAGGGCACAGATGTGGAGGCTGGCGAGGCTTGCAGAGGGTGTGGGCATGGGCTGGGCCCTGTCTGAGCAGCATCTACTACAGGGTGCCCGAGAGGTGTCTCCTCTCTACAGGTCTTGTGCCCTGATGCCAGGGCGGGCACAGGAGGGCGGCTTCTTTCCCAGAGGCTCCTGCAGGCTTGATGCCCTCAGGTCTCTCCCCTTCCCCAGGTCCCAACCTCTCCGTCCTGGCTGTGCATGTCCAGGCCCTGCTGTGGACAGAACTCGAGTCCCCTCAACAGTCTATGAGCCACTGTGCCTCCCTGTTCCCATGGAGACAGAGATACCAAGGTCCAGAGCCAAACCAAGCCTCTCCGACCCATTGCACCAGTGAGTAACTGGAGGCCTGCCAAAGAGAGATGCTCCTTGAAGGCCTGGGGGATGTTCACCATCCATGCACTCTCTACTCACTCCTGTCTCTGCAAAATCAAATTTCCCTACAAAAATGGAGCCACAAGTTCTGAAAATATCCTGACATTCTAGGAGACATTTACTTTGTCCATCTCAGTCTCTTCCCTGATGAGAGCTGGTAAGACAAGGCAGAGACAGGCGGCCTCTGGGGAATCAGTGCCTGGAAGCACGCACCTTGCTGGCACCAGCAGCGTCTGTCTGTGCCTGTGAACTAATGCAGAGGAGCACAGCCACAGGCGCCTCCTTACCAGGGCATACACCTCCCACATCCTCTTTCCAGGCTGATCCCCATTGAAAAATCATGTGCCTATGTGTGTGTGCACACAGGTACACATTAAAAACTATATATTCCTTGAGCTCATGTCCTTTGCAGGGACATGAATGAAGCTGGAAGCCATCATCCTCAGCAAACTAACACAGGAACAGAAAACCAAACACTGCATGTTCTTACTCATAAGTGGGAGTTGAACAATGAGAACACATGGGACACAGGGAGGGGAACATCACACACCAGGGCCTGTTGGGGAGTGGAGGGTGAGGGGAGGGAGAGCATTAGGACAAATACCTAATGCGTGCAGGGGTTAAAACCTAGATGACGAGTTGATAGGTGCGGCAAACCACCATGGCACGAGTATACCTATGTAATAAACCTGAACGTTCTGCACATGTACCCCAGAACTTAAAAATTAAAGCAAAATAAAAAACCTATATATTCTTAAAGCAAAAGGAGATCCCAACAAATGTACATTTTTTCTGTTTCTCCCAGATGCCAAGGTAAACCTTCAAAAAATTATTTTAATAGTAATAGCAAGAAAAAATAGTATTAACAAAAACACTTGATTACTGGAAACAAGTAGAAGGAAAGCCTTGTCTGAGCTGTGGCCAGTCACAAGTCAGTATATGTGTGGATGTGTGCATCTGTGGGATTTATCAGGGGTAGGGGTGTGAGGTGGGCCAAGCTTTTTGTTTGTTCTCACTGCTGCCGTTTGACCTCTGGTTAATTTGGTTTGGTTTCCCTTCCAGCAAGAGTCGAAGCTCTGTGGAGTGAGCACCACCATGTCTTCCTTTACAAGAGACAACGAGAGACTCAGAAAAGTGCAAGTATCTGAGTAGGCTGACTTGGGCTTTGAAAAGTGCAGAAAACCCAAGGAACAGAAACTTTCAGAACCAAATTTTCTTGCAAACATAAAGCTATGGGTTCTGAAATGTCTTGAAGTCAGGGGTTCAGTTCATTAACTTTAGGACATTTTCAGAACCTATGGCTCTATTGTTACAGCGAAATGTGGTCAAATGGGTCGATTGATGGCCCTGCTGAGTCACTGATACTTCTTAGACCCCTGAGCCGCATTTCTTCCTCTGTAAAATGGGTATTGTGGCAAAACTGCTCTTCAAGGTTGCTGGAAGACAGAGTGAGGTATACTGGTCACCTGGCCTCAATCAAAGTGATTCATCCAGCCCATGCTCCTCTTGTAACTCCAGCTGGAATAACTGCTCTTCACAGCAGCCTTATTGTCTGGTTTGGGTCTCACCAGCCAGGTGAGAACTTCTAGTCACTGTCTTCCCACAGGCTTCCTGTCTCTGCCTCCTGTCTTATCAACTCTCATCGAGAGAGACAGATGGACTAAGTAAAGGTCTCCAAGAATTTCAGGCTGCTTTCAGAACCCATGGCTCCATTTCTGCAGGGAAATTTCATTCTACACATTGTTGTTCCTTGGGTTTCACTCACCTATAAGTTACCAGTGAGAATATCTGCTTGGGAAGACTGGTTGGAAGATGACATTTTAAACACAAACATCGTATTAATGTACCCATCAAAGAGCCTAAAACACCATGGGCAAGATTAAATCAGTCTTTGTAAAATCCATTCATTCAGCAAATAATAAGTGTCTTAGTCCATGTAAGCTGCTGTCACAAAAATACCATCAACTGGGTGGCCTTTAAATAACAAATGCATTGCCTCAGTCCTGGAGGCTGGAAACTCCAAGGTCAAGGTGCCAGGAGATTTGGTTTCTGTGCCTGCTCTCTGGCTCAAAGATGCCTTCTTGCTGCATCCTTATGTGATGGAAGGGGCTAGCTAGCCCTCTGGGACCTCTTTTATAGGGCCTTAATCCCATTCAGGAGGACAGAGGCTTTATGACTGAATCAGCTTCCAAAGTCCCACCTTCTAATACTGTCACATTGAGGATTAGGTTTCAACATGGGAATGCTGGGGGCACACAAGTATTCAGACCACAGCAATAAGTACTGAACACCTACCACGTGCCTGCACTATTCCAGGTGCAAGGAATAGAATTGTGAACCTGATGAAAAGGGACCCAGCTTTCAAGGTGTTCACATTCAAGTGTGGAAATCTGGGTGGACAGACAATAAGCAAGGAAGCAGAGATGTGAACAAGATAACTTTAGCTGGTGTTGAGAGCTGCAATGTGACAGAAGGTAGAGGGGGACCTGGGGGCAGCCTGAGACTGGAGGGTCCACCTGGCCTCTTGAAATTCACAAACTACCATCTTGGGAAAGGGGAGACAACATTGTCGAATGAACCCCAGTGTGGGGCTGGATTCAGGGTGGGGAGGGTAAGAAGAGCAGAGACCCAAGTAATGAATGTTGCCAGGCCACACCCCATGAGGATGGAGTGACCTCAACCAGAAAAGAGACCGCCATGATCCAGGGATTCTGCAGAAGGAGGTCCCTGTAGGGGAACTGTGCCCTGTTGGAAACATTTGGTATGTTAGGAAGAATAAAGTCCCCTCCAAAAATATCCATGCCCTAATTCCCAGAACCTGTAAATACAGATATGCTCAAAGGGTCACAGGGACTGTGGAGAAGTGATTAAGGATCTTGCAGTTGGGGAGATTATCCTGGATTATCTGGGTGGCCCGGTGTAATCACAGGTGACTTCATAAAGAGGAGGCAGAAGGGTTGAAGTCAGATGTGACAATGGAAGCAGCAGCCAGAGAGAGGGAGAAGATGCTAAGGCTGACGGGGAAGATAAAGGAAGGACCACAAGTCAAGGAGTACAGGTGCCTTCCAGAAGATGGAAATACAAGGAAACTGCCACTCACCTCACACCTCTGGAAAGAGTGCAGCCCTGCCAACACCTCAATTTCAGTTCCAGTGACACCTGTTTAGGACTTCTGACCTCCTGAGCTGTAAAATACTACATACGTATTGGCTTAAGTCACTGAGTCTGTGATTTGTTACAGTATCAAAAGAAAACAGACATTTGGTAACTGTCCCTGGTGAGACAGCATGCAGATGCTCATGATGAGGAGGGAACAGAGGGCCCTTGGTGCCAGGAAGAAGGAGCAGGGACAAGCAGCAGAGAAAAGATGCCTTTGTCAAGGGTGACCATGCAGGCAGTCACCTGACTTTCCCCCTCCCTCTTTCCTGCCCCACTCCTGCAGTCCATGTGGATCCACGCAGGGAGGAAGGACACAAGCAGAGTTTATGGGGTAGATGGTGGAGGGTTGGGGGACATGTTCTTCCTTCCCAAGCCAAATTGCTGGAGACCTGTGCGAGTTCAGTCAGGCTAGTGGGAAAATTTTTAAGATGAAGTTACAGGATATAGACACAAATCTTCTTGGAAGGCTAGAAGGTTTTTGCAAAAGTCTCGAGATAGGGTTATGGCTGAAAGCAGCCTAATCCTTACCTTGAGTAAATAAATTAGAATAGATGCATAGGAATGTAGATGAGTTTATCTAAATAACTTGTTTACTCAGGTGGCCCTAAAACTAACCTTTGATCATTCACAGGCAGGATGACTCTCTCAGGGTGGGTTGATTGCCAGAGGTGGGAGGGGGAAGGTGACCAGGTTGAAGGTTGATTACCCTCTAATGGTGTTGACTCACAGTCTTTGTCATTGAATGTGTGCTGAATAAATGCCAGCAGGGCCAGCTAGTCGGGGCAGCAGCTGCAACTCTTTACAGCACTCTCCTCCGAGTCTGTAAGTGGCCTGGACCCTCAGCTGGACTGATAAGCATAATATCTGTGTCAGTGTATGTTATTCATCCGTTGTTGGGTCAGGGTCTGCAGGACAGACCCCAGCAGAGACCACACTCTCTTACTCTGGCGGTAAAGGAAAGGAGGAGGACTCTGAATCTAGTAAGAAATCTAAGTTTTGAAATGCCATGGACTGGTTGTCTATTGGAGAAACACACAGGTGAAAGGATACAATGTCTAGGATTGGCTTCTCAATACAGCCCCACATCACCACTCAAAAAAATCAGGGGGACAATGGGACAAGATGAGTAATGATAATCACTGAAGCTTGGTGTTGGGAACACTGCCCTATTAGCTCTGCTTTTGTTCATGTTTGGAAATTTCCATAGTAAAAGGGTATATGTATTTCTAGGGTTAGGAACCAGAAATTCCATGAGTTTGTCAATTCATGTGGGACCTGCAAAAATGAAGAATGGAGATGTAGTAATAGGAAGAAAATAGAATTGTTGATCTTTAAAAGAACAGAACAGGCTTAAAATCAGGAAGTGATTGATTGGTGAAATTGACTTGAAATGCTCATAAGAGAGCCTGTTACTGGGGGAAGGAGCTGAAACCCCAGAGATCAACACAAATTGTTTACTAGGGCCCCACATCCAAAATAAATGACTCACCTCTTCTTTGGAGTCTTGTGATCTTGTCAGTGAAAAAGATAAAATATACATGAAATGATTACAAACATATAGAACATATGTGCAATTTCCCCATGAGTTTATTTTCATGTTTTAAAGAACAAAGACAACATTTGGTTCAAACAGTTGTAGATTATCTAGAATCAGCAATGGTGCTAAGACACACAAGGAGAAAAAAAATGTGATTAGATTCACTTTTAAGCCATCATACAAATTCTAGGCATTAGAAATTTCTAAAATTATTTTCATTCACTAGCATATCTAAAAGTGATATATATTCATTGCAGAAAAATTATAAAATTCAGACAGAAAAGAATTATCCCACCCAGATCCCATCACCAAAAAGTAAATCATGATTTTGGCTTGTAGTATACTCTTGTAGACCATTTCCATATATTAAATAATATTCAAGTTGCATAGATAACCCTTGTCTTTACTGCAGCACCCAGCCCCTCTCTACAGTGGGCTCTGCTTTTCATCAAGCTTGCTGGATAGAGGTTGTCTTCTGTAAAATCTAGGTCTTGCCAGGGTTTGGCCGAGCCTCACTTTTTAGCTATTCACAACTTTATAGGAAAAGGTTTCTATGACAAACCTAATTTGTAACAGGTTTCTCAGGGAAGGGGGAACAGGAAAGAAAGGATCTCACCATGGTAGGAGCAGAAGCGAGAGGTTCCATGTTTGGGCCCCAGTGGTTCTAACTGGCGGGCACTAAGGCAGCTTCCAAAGGAGAGAACGTCAGCCTAACAGACATTTCTCAGAGAACAAAGCTTTGCCACTCCTGACGTGATCTTGTGAATACTTTGGCTTCTTTCATTTTGCAAATGAGGATCCCAGAAAGTAGAGAGGGGAAGGGGGGGCCCAAGAGCAGGTGACAGATCAGAGGGGCCTGGACTGCAGAAGAGAGACCTTGGCACCGCTCCATGCCACCTTCATGGAGCCCCGCACTGCCGCCCTGCACCTCTGCAAGCAGACGCACAGGCCTTGGGGAGAACAGGGACACTGGATGTGGGCCTGCGCGTGGGGCCCCCTAAGCCATAGCTTGCCTTCCCCAAAGTCTCCTTGCCTGGCCCCTCCATCACCCCCACCACTGCCCTCACTGTCTCCACCCAGCTCAGTCCTTCCCTGTAACAAGAGGACACGTCCAGAACACCCCTGCCCCAGCACCTTCACCCTCTTCAGGATGTTTGACCATGCGGAGAAGCTCTGATATCACAGACACATTGAATCCCACCTTTGTAGGAAAAACACCGTCTCATCTTTGACTTTTCTTGCTGGGTCCACTCTCAGATGCCCCAATCCAGCCTCTCTTCATTCCTGATTCTTGGTCTATCCCCTACCCCCACCTGGGCTTTAACACTGGAAGTGGGGCTGGGGCAGAATGTCTACTGCACATAAGACTTAAAGGTAAAAAGGGAAGAATGAACCACAAACTTTGTTTATTTGGGATGGCATCAACACAACCCTGTTGCTGAGTTAAAATGGCCACATCTGAACACCCTGTCAACCTTCCCCCTGCCCACCACTGTCCTTTGTGTCTGTGAGGCTGTGAGTTATGGAAGACTGGGGACTTTCTTTCTTCCAGGTCCAATTCCCAGCCTCAGTGCAGGGCCTTGCACAAATACCATCCTTCATAAAACAGCACCTTCATAAAACCACCCTATTTGCTCTTTAGCCCCCAACCTGCTTTGTTTTATTCTTTAGCCTTTACTGGCAATTATGATGCAATCCATTTGTGCACTTATTACTTTAATATCTGTCCCCTCACATGGTAGGTGGCTGTTTTCCTCATTACTGTATTCTTAGTACTTGCAAAGTAGTTGGGCACAGGGTAGACCTGTCTATAAATAATTACTCTATAAATGGACAACTGAATGAATGAGTGATTGAACTTAATCAATGGTGTATTCAATTGACAGCCTCTAATATCTTGCTGTCCTTATACATCTATGACTATGACATAGCCCAATAAATTCGTGAGCCATATAGAAGAGGGAAGGCATACATCTCCCAGAACACCTAGCAAAACTGCCAGGTACACAGCAGGTGCTTCGTAAGAACTTGAAACTTATTACTTTTAGCAAATTTGCAGAATGCATTAGGATGCATGGGCTGTTTCTTAGACATCAGATATAATCATCCTTCCCCCTTGTTTTATAGAGGGGAAAATCAAGAAATAAGCTGAACGAATCTCCCTAATATAACAAGAAGTGACATGGAAACCACAATTTACAAATGAACTGTATCCCAATTGACAAATTCTATCAAATTATGAATTATTTGAATTATGAATACCACACAAAGTAACCATAAATTGCTTTCATATAAACTTGCCTCACTTACAAACTCTAGCCAATCTGTTTCTGAACCACTCTATAACTAAGCCTTGTCTGGAAACCACCTGTAAGCTCCCCCATTCTGAGACCGTTCAGACGTTTTGTTCCCATGGTACTCACACTAAGCCTGGTTTAGATGGCTATCTTCCCCTGGTGGTCTTTGCATGGGGGCTTCAACAAAGGTAATTCCCTTTTAAAACAGTGGATCTTATACAGAGGATCTTGTTTAAGTCTCAGAGTCTCGCAAGCCCCTGATTTCAGTGCTTTCCTTGATAACACCAACTTCCTCTCTGCTACATTTTCTTTTCATTTCAAGAGTAGAGAAAATTGCACATAAAGATGAGATTTTTGGTTCCAATCCATTTGTTTCTTCCCAGAAAACTGCACGCTTCTCTTTTAAGAAACTACGTCTATGTCTAGCAAAACATAAGGTCAGATTTGCAATGCCTCTTTGTGCCTGAAATCCGGACTCTTCCAGTTTGGAGCAAATAATCAGTTATCTGGAGTTCTTGATCTCGTGCATGTCCAGCCTTCACCTACCCAGGACCTTACTCCATGCCTGGGTCAGAGGCAGCAGCTCACAGGGGTCAGCCATAGGGAAGGCATCCTTCACAGGCTCTGGGGCAGCCTCCACCAATCTTCATGTTAGGGCCCACATAAAGGTAGATGCAGCAGACACTTCAGATGATGTCTGGGATAAAGAAGTTATGACTACATCCTGAATAAAGGGCTTTTCTCCAGGGACCTGACAAGAAATCTTTTGTCTTAGCCTTAATGGGATAAAGGGCACGCATGCCTCAATTTCCTCTGGAGGTGGGGCATGAGAAGGGTTTAGAATGGATGATCATGATCAAGTCATGGAAATCCCTCACCCCTACTCGATCCCAGGCCATGCTCTCATCAGCCATTAGAGGGATGCTTTTAAAATATAAACCAAATTGCATCACCCTTAGTGGAAACCATTCAGAGTCTTCCATTTTCAAACAAAGTCAGATCTCAAGCCTTCCAAGGAGCTGGGACTACAGGCACCTGCCACCACACCTGGATAATTTTTGTATCTTTAGTAGAGACGGGGGTTTCACCATGTTGGCCAGGCTGGGCTCGAACTCCTGGCTTCAAGTGATCCATCTGCCTTGGCCTCCCAAAGTGCTGAGATTATAGGCATGAGCCAGTGCACCTGGCCTCTTACAATATGTTTTTTATCCTCTAAAATCTCCAGGTGAATGTGAGATCCCTAAGAGCTGGTGCTGGTGATTTGTTCCCTGGTCCCTTCTCAACCTCATCACACTCAACTTGTTCCAGCCCCACTGTTCTTCCCGGACACCAATCTCTCCTGGCTCTAGAGTCTCGCTTGCTGCTCTGTCTTCCAATGTCTCCCACCTCACCTTGTTCAGGTCTCCCTCCCTGACCACCTTTTTCACCAACACCCACATCATACCCCATCTCCTTACCCTGTTTGTCTTTGCCTTACAGTAATCATCACTTCTTACAATATGTTTTTTGATGTTTTGTTTTTTGTTTTGTTTTGTTTGAAACACAGTCTCACTCTGTCACCCAGACTGGAGTGCAGTGGCGCGATCTCGGCTCACTGCAACCTCTGCCTCCCACGTTCAACCAATTCTCCTGTCTCAGCCTCCCGAGTAGCTGGGACTACAGGCGCCCGCCACCACACACAGCTAATTCTGAAAGAAGATTTTAAAGATCCTCTTTTTGTTCTAAGATTCTTTGATTTCTATAAAGCTTATGCGACAGAAAGCTGAAAAATAAAATTCAAGCAGTTCAGAGTTCCCTTCTGCCCTGAAGAAGAAAAAACAGTGTCTCTTTCTATTTCCCATTCAATTTAACTGAACCAAAAGGGACTGCCACTAACTCGCACTTCTGAAAGCCACCTGGACACACTCAGGGTCAGTTTCTTTGCCCACGTGCAGCCCAGATGTTTAAGAGGATAGAAGGGGCCAGGCGCGGTGGCTCATGCCTGTAATCCTAGCACTTTGGGAGGCCGAGGCGGGTGGATCATGAGGTCAGGAGATCGAGACCACCCTGACTAACATGGTGAAACCCCATCTCTACTAAAAATACAAAAAAGTAGCCAGGTGTGGTGGCGGGCGCCTGTAGTCCCAGCTGCTCAGGAGGCTGAGGCAGGAGAATGGCGTTGAGCAGAGATCGTGCCACTGCACTCCAGCCTGGGCGACAGAGCGAGACTCCATCTTAAAAAAAAAAAAAAAAAAAAAAAAGATAGAGGGATACATCAAGATGAATAAAAGACTCTGAAATCTTGAGCCCCCTGCCCACTCCTGCCCTTGGCTGTGTTCCCTCCTTCTGGGATTTCTGGCATCCCCATGAGTAACCTACACATGTCATGGATCAGCTGCCCTTCTCACCACCAACTGGCAGCCTCAGACCTCCACAGCACCCAGACCTGATGCTGCGATGAGGAGGCTTCTGGCATGCGGTTCCTGCTATCCAAGCTGCCGTGGTGCCCTGACCTTGCTCTTCCCTGAATGAGAGTTTCATCCCCACTCCCCAGGGATGTCATCCCCATGATCCTCATGGGCCTATCTCTTTAGAAGTGAGAAGGAGAAAGTCTGCGCAGAAGACAGGAGGAGCAGGTGACCGCCATCTGCACTCTGGCTCCCTTTCCAGTCCCACCTTTGCCACTTGGGTCATGCCGCACATCTGAACTCTTTCCTACCCTTTTTTGAGCCTCAAGACTCGGAGGGACACAGCGTGACTTGCTCTCATCAGCTGGTTCTTCTTGTCCCTGGTATGCTTACTGTGAGCCTTCTGTGAGCTGAACAATTTACATTCATTAATCGTATTTTATCCTCATGACAACCCCTCAGCATGAATATTCCTATTCTAAGAGAAGGAAACTGAGTTTCAGAGGTTATCTGGCCCACAGTCTCACAGCTAATAAGTGGCTGAGCCATTTCATGATTTTGAAATTAATCAAGAAACACAGAATGTCAAATGTAAACACGAAAACTTCTTGTTTTTTCTAGCACCTAGTAACACAGTCTATATAGACAAAGATGTATGTGCAGAATGTTCATCTTGGCACTATTTATAATTATGAAAAATTGGCAATAACCTAAACATCAACACAAATAATGAAAACTCTCTATAAAGATATATTGAGCAGTCATCAGGACTAATGATGTAGCACTGTGCTGATTTCCATGTGAATTTGTCTAATACTTACTGCTGAATGTAAAAGACCAATTAGAGAACAGGTCCCTCCATACTGTTGTCTAGAAGTTAACACCAGTGTGTATCTTCTATAGCTATACAGGTATTTTCAGAGTGTTTGAAATTATGTAGACACAGACACAGGAGCAATAAAGAGAGAAACTATCAAATAGGAACAGATTATATACACACTGTTCTGCCACTCGCCTTTTCCACTTAAGCATCTTGGGCACCAGTTTCAGCTGATTTAGATCTACCTTATTATTTGAAGTGGCCATGTTGTACTTTATATGTTTATAGATGTATTTATCCAGCATTTATGGAATATTGCCAATTTCTTGCCGGAGGCCACACTAAGCACCAGAAAGCTGTTCTCAGACAGTTTAATATATTGTTATTTAGTTCTCTATTCCCCTATTGATGAATTGTCTTTTCCTGTTACAAATAATACCACAGCAATCAACCATGCATGCACACATGTATTGCTTTGTTGTATGTCTCTGAGATAAAGTCCTAGAAATGACATTATTTGGTCAGAGGGTAAACACAGCTTCAACTTCAACAGGACTTTTTTCCGTGAACATCTTCCCTGGTAGAGTTCAATCAATAAAGAACCATGGTCTTTTTCCTATGCAGAGGAAGAAGCCAAGGGAGGTGACTTTGGAACAGAGAATTTGGTTTGTAAAGTGGAGCTTACAGCAAAAAGAAAATGTAGGAAACTACTTAATAAGCACAAATTAAGTACTCGGCATGTTCCATAGATTACCAAATGTTTGCCTCTCAACAGATGGAGCAACACGATAGATATAAAAAAGTAGTTTTAAATGAACCAGTGTCAGATACGTTACTCTCTCCATTCTGCAGGTGAGGACCCTGAAGCCAACATGTGAAAACCTTGCTCAGTCCCACCCAGACTGCCTGTTTCGGTCCATTTTCATACTGCTATGAAGAAATACCCTAGACTGGGTATTTCTTCTGGGTATAAAGAAAAAGAGGTTTAATGGACTTGCAGTCCCACAAGGCTGGGAGGCCTCACAATCACGGTGCAAGGTGAAGGAGACGCAAAGGCACGTCTTACATGGTGGCAGGCAAGACAGCATGTGCAGGGGAACTGCCCTTTATTTATTTATTTAGAGGCGGAGTTTCACTCTTGTCGCCTGGGCTGGAGTGCAATGGCATGATCTCGGCTCACTGCAAACTCCGTCTCCCAGGTTCAAGTGATTCTCCTGCCTCAGCCTCCCGAGTAGCTGGGATTACAGGCATGAGCCACCATGCCCAGCTTATTTTGTATTTTCAGTAGAGACGGGGTTTCTCCACGTTGGTCAGGCTGGTCTCAAACTCCTGACCTCAGCTAATCCACCCACCTCAGCCTCCCAAAGTGCTGGGATTACAGGCGTGAGCCACCATGCCCGGCCTGGGGAACTGCCCTTTATAAAATTATCGGATCTCGTGAGACTTATTCACTACCACGAGAACGGCACTGGAAAAACCTGCCCCCATGATTCAATTACTTTCCACCGAGTCCCTCCCATGACATACGGGAATTATGGGAATCTCGATTCAAGATGAGATTTGGGTGGAGACACAGCCAAACCTTATCAGTGCCCATGATAGGGTTGCTGTCCAGAGGCCAATATGTGCACCTGCAGGACAGGTGAGAGGGAAGGAGCCGAGTGCTGGGCGATGAGTAGGGGCTTCCCTGCGGTTCTGCCCTCTCATGATGGAAGTCTATAGCATGAGAGCCAGGAAAGCAAGAAAGAGTCATAATCATGTCAGTGACTTCCAAAGAGAGCCCGGAGCTATGGAGTAGCATAACTCATCCCTCTTGCTCAAGAAGAAAATCAACTTTCTTAAATTGCACATCCCTCTCTGTACTGTAGGCATCACTCTTCCTCCTCTCTCTGCTGTGCAAGCATCCTTTGCCCTGGTCCACTGGCTGGGCAGTATTGATTATTTGACAAGTTGCATGAGCTGGCATCTCCTGCCTGGCTTCTCACTCACCCACCTTTGCCAGGAGGAGGAAAGGCTCTTGAAAACATTTAGAGAATGGAGAATAAGAGGGATGGAACTATGGAACCCATGATGAACTGGAGACACTGGCTCAGAAAGGGCCATTCGATGCATCTCTTCCAAACTCCCATATTCAGTGACAACTTGTTAGAAGCTTGAATTTGTCCATGGTGGGAACATGTATATAGACATTGGCAAATGCTACAAATAGGTCTCTTCTAAAGAGCTGTTCTTCAACATTTACCACAGGTACAAGCCCTAGAGGAGCCCTAGCCTGCAACTACACAGTAGCCCTGGAACAGAGCCCTCTGCCCAAGATGGGAACATGAGGTTGGAAGGTGCTGGTCCCATTTGCTCAGTGTAGACAGCCCCAACCTGGGGCTTGTCCTGTGAGCACCTACTGTGTGCCTGGGGAACCCAGAAGCACTTGCATGCTTGTTGTATGACATCAGAACTATTCTCTGCATTTGTAGAGGAGAAGACTGAAGTTTAGGGAGAAAGGCAGGAGGCCAAAGCTCATTTCCTAAACAAGCATAGAGTGCCTACTAAGCTCTGCTCTCCCTGCCTCTCTGATTCACCCCCTTCTACTCCCTCCTTTGAATTCCTTCGAGCACTCACCCCGCTGGCTTTGCATTCAAATCTCCCCAATTCCTCCTTACCTACTGATTCCTTGCACCCTCCCTGATTCTACAGGGAGAATTCCTGGCCACAAAACAGAAAATGTTCAGAGGCAGCATCAACATGGTCAGGCTTGGGTCAGGCAGAGCACTGGCTCAGGATCATCCCTGGCCGCATCCAGGAGACACTCCCTCCAAAGGGGTTGAGGGTGGACACATCCAGAGAAAGAGTGACTGTGGGTTCATGGGGTATCCCCCTCAAGAACAAAGATGTTTCTTTTTCAAAAGCATCCAGAAAAGTGTCTTCTTCACAGCTAATAGTTTTTAACTAGTCACAGATCCTTTAGCCAGAGGAATCATACTGTGGACCGGCTGAGTCCTTTCCTCTCAAACTAATCACCAGCAAAACACAGTATCTAGTATATGGTCTTGTCCTGAAGGACCAGAGCCTGCCCTGGAGCTGAGATGGGAGGCAGCACCTTTTTTGGCACCTGGGAATGTAGGGGAGAGGTGACACCTCTTAACACCAGAAACAAGGAGGAAATGAAATAAATGCTCCCTAGATATCTATCTTTTCTCCCCACCACGTGGGTCCATTTCTGGCAAATAGTAAATACTGAAACAGTGTCATTTTCATTGTGATTCATTTATGTTCTGTGTCCTACAGGGCATGTCTCTGGTAAGCCCTGGTGAAGGGCAGGCTCAGGAGGTACCAACCTTCCCATGTCTATAACTGCCCCAGACTCGATTATCGGGGTTTGGGGAGCCTGTTGGGGATGTTGAAGAAAGTCAGTTGCCCTTCCCTATGCCAAATATGGCCTTTGCCACCATTAAGTTGAAATAAGAAGTTCTGGCCACAAAGGTTCCAGAACTAAACCAAACCACTGACAAGGAGGAGAAGATTCTGGTTGCTGTACCACCTCTGTTCCGGCTACTGCATCTCCCCAGCCCTTACAGGAGCTTGAGACCTCTTACTAGACCTTTTGGTCCAGAAAGAGGTCCTTCTGGCCAGGCGCGGTGGCTCAAGCCTGTAATCCCAGCACTTTGGGAGGCCGAGGTGGGCGGATCACAAGGTCAGGAGATCGAGACCATCCTGGCTAACACACTGAAACCCCGTCTCTACTGAAAATACAAAAAATTATCTGGGCATGGTGGTGAGCACCTGTAGTCCCAGCTACTTGGGAGGCTGAGGCAGGAGAATGGCGTGAACCCAGGAGGTGAAGGTTGCAGTGAGCCGAGATCGAGCCACTGCACTCTGGCCTGGGCAACAGAGCAAGACTCCGTCTCCAAAAAAAAAAAAAAAAAAAAAAAAAAAGAGGTCCTTCTGTTCTCCCACTTCTGTTTTCCCCAATGACCAGCTCCCTGTCTCATCTGCCTCAAGGCCCCTTCTGTCCAGTGTCAATGGGGCAGCTGCTGGGGCCCCTGCCAGTGAAAGGCCTTCCTTCTCCATCCATTTCTGCAGCTATTTGGGGGAGTGATTCCCGGTCCTGTGAATGGCGGAGAAGAGATGGTGAGGAATTCCCACTTCACACTTCCCTTGTGTTGCTGCTGCTGTTGTTGTTGTTCTTTCCAAATATGCTCAGGAAAAAATAATGCATTTGGCACCTTGAGGATTAGTTTGTGGGGTTTTAGTGCCATTTTGGCAAAAATACTCCATGAAGTTTACATAAAAGATTCATGCTGCAATTTGGGGCAGTCAGGGCTATGGCTGAGTCCTGGATTTGGTAGAGGGCGGCTTCTCTGAAGGGAATAATCTCTGTCTGAAACTAGAGTCAAGAGATGTTCACAAGGAAGGAGATGCTCCAGCTGGGACCGCAAGGGTGAAAAGAAATGGTAAAGTTGGCAAGCTACTGATGGATAGTCCCAGGGAGTAGGCAGCATCTCTTAATGAGTAGCTGATTTAGGATTTGAATCAGGACATTTTGCCAAGGACTACAGCCCACCCCTTCTATTTCATATACTGGAGACTTCTGTAATGAGCACCTATTTCTTAACAGTGGATATTGGATTTTACTCACTATCTAGCCCCTGGTAGGGCAAACTCATTACTGCAAGCCCAAGAGCACAACGTTCAGGTGCTAGTTTAACAGTTGTGTGTGTACCTTCTAGACTTTTCTGTGTGCTTATATAATCATGCTATTCTATAATCAATACATTGTGATGCACATTGTTTGATGTACATTGTGATGCACATTGTTTGATGTGCAAGTTGGCTGCTTTCTATCAAGAGAAATAAGCAAGTTGCAATGTAATAAGTAATTACATTCTTCTGAGTTTTTGTCCTGACACAAAGAATGCTACAAAGACATCATCGTGCATATATTCTTACATGCTGGCAATTTTATTTCTGTAGTATATATTCCCCGAAGTGGATCATTGGTCAAAAGTTAGATGCAGTCTTAATTTTCATAGAATAGATTACTTTCTGCAATGACTAGAGTAATTTATAATCCTATCAGTAATATATGAAAAGTCCTTTTATTCTAATCCCTTGCCAGCCATGAATTTTATAAATCCTATTAATTTTCATCAGTTGGATGGTAAGAAGTCATATCTCACAGTTAATTATGTTCCTGTGTCCCTGACTCTGAGTGAGGTTGGGCATGTAACTGACTCCTGCTGCTGAGGCAGCAGCTGGTAAGGTCACCGTGGTAGTGCAGGAGGGAGAAGCCAGTGCCTGTAAGTCAGGAACTTCACGCCCCCACATGCACACTGCGGCTTCCCTTACCATGTCTGTGGCAGATGGCTCCACTCAACTGTGGCTTCCTCTTCTTTTGTCACTAAAGAAAGCCTCAGAATCCTTCCTTAGCAATATTATGCAAGAGAAATGGGAACCCTACTGGTGGGAATGGAAAATGGTGCAGTAGCTATGGAAAAACAGTATAGCAGCTCTTCAAAAACGGGAAAAATAGAATTATCAGATGATCCAGCAATCCACATGGAAGCATGAGGGTAGAGGCAACCCAAACACTCAGCCATGAATAAACAAAACGCATCATGCCATGGTTCATTCATACAATGGAATGTTATTTTGCCTTGAGAAGGCAGCAAATCCTGTCACACACCACAACATGAAGAACCTTGAGGACATGATGCTGAGTGAAGTGAATCAGCTACAGAAGGCCAGGTACTGCATGAGTCCCCTCATACGAGGTATCAAAAGTCATGAAATTCACTGGGCATGGTGGTTCACGCCTGTAATCCCAGCACTTTGGGAGGTCGAGGTGGGCGGATCACCTGAGGTCCGGAGTTCAAGACCAGCCTGGCCAACATGGCGAAACCTCGTCTCCACTAAAAATACAAAAATTAGCCAGGTGTGGTGGTGGGTATCTGTAGTCTCAGCTACTTGGGAGACTCAGGCAGAATTGCTTGAACCTGGGAGATAGGGGTTGCAGTGAGCCGAGATCACCCAACTGCACTCTAACCTGGGTGACAGAGTAAGACTCTGTCTCAAAAAATCATAAAAATAAAAATACAGTCATGAAATTCATAGAGACAGAAAACAAAATGGTGCGGACCAAGGGCTAGAAGGAGGGGAGCAGAGGGAGTGGTTTAATAGATACAGTTTCAGTTTTACAAGATGAAAATGTTTTGGAGATCTGCCCCACAACAACATGAATAGAGTGAACACGACTAAACTAAACACTTAAAAATGGTCAGGATGGTAAGTTTATGTGCTTTTTGTGAAAAGAATACATTACATAAAGCTAAAAGGATATATAAACAACTTCATGCCAACCATATTTTAAAATGAGGCCAAGTAGACAAGTCTTGAAAATGTTCCGTAATTCACCCAAGGAGAAATAGAAATTTTAATTGTGCTATCTGTATTAAGGAAAATCTAATTTATGGTAAAAATCTTCCCTTAAGATTCTGAGCTCTGATTATTTTGTAAGCAAGTAAAATGAAGCTTTCAAGAAACAATCAATAGATGACAATGTAAATAGGTCAATTATATGCCATATTCAGAGATGATTGTTCTTTGCCTAGACATAAAGCAGGGAAAGGGGAAGGTGTGTGAGAGAGTTTATCTAAGACAAGGTGGCCAGGGCGCGGGGGCTCATACCTGTAATCCCAGCACTTGAGAGGGGAGGCCCACTGGAGGCCAAGGTGGATGGATCATTTGAGGTCAGGAGTTTAAGACCTCCCTGGCCAACATAGTGAAACCCCATCTCTACTAAAAAGTACAAAAATCAGGGCGTGGTGGTGCACACCTATAGTCCCAGCTACTCGGGAGGCTGAGGCAGGAGAATCATTTGAACCTGGGAGGGGGAGATCACGCCACTGCACTCCAGCCTGGGCAACAGAGCAAGACTCCATCTCAAAAACAGAACAGCAAATCCTAAGCAGAGGAGGGAGAGTGTTAGGATAAATAGCTAATGCATGTGGAGCTTAATACCCAGGTAATTGGTTGCTAGGTGCAGCAAACCACCATGGCACACCTTTACCTATGGAATAAACCTGCATGTTCTGCACATGTATCCTTAAAATAAACCCTAAGTAGAAAAAAAACATGAGCAAAAAATATACATGGGCACTTCATAAAACAGGATGTACAAATACAGTCTTGTTAGTCATCAGGGAGATGCAGTTGAAGACCACCCACTGTCTTAGTCTGAGATCCAAGATCTGAGAAATCTAATAACACCAAGGTTTGGGAAAGATATGGAGTCATGAAGACTCGTATGCAGCTGGTGGTAATACATTAGTAAACTGCTGCTATGCTTCTAGATGATTGTGGATGTTTGAATATTGAACCCTAGTCCCCAATGTGATGGTATTAGGAGATGGGGCATTTGAGAGGTCATTAGTTCATGAGGGTGGGGCCTCATGAATGGGATTACTGCCCTTTTAAAGAGGCCCCAGAGAGCTGCCTCACCCCGTCCACCTTGTGAGGATGCAGCTAGAAGTTGCCACTTACGGCTTTGAAAGGGAGGCCTCACCAGACACTGAATCTGCTGGAGCCTTGATCTTGGACTTTCCAGGCCCCAGAACTTCAAGAAATGAATTTCTGTGGTTTAGAAGCCACCTAGTTTATGGTATTTTGTTATAGCAGCCCAGATGGACTAAGACCACAGTCTCGCAGGATAAGTTGGCATTATCTTATAAAGGTGACCAGGTATCTACAGGGTGATCCAGACATCGTGGCCAAGAGCCATGTCCAGCTCACACACAAGATAAGGCAAGTTCAAGACTGGGCTGATTCAACGGAGGTCAAGTAACAATGGCAACTTCTAGAGTTAGAGAGTGTTATGAGTCGAAACGGGCCCCCCAAAATTCACACATCAAAGCCCTAATTCCCAGTCCCTTCAAATGTGACCTTATTTGGAACTAGGAGCATTGCAGATGTACTTAGTGAAGATGAGGTCGTTAGGGTAAGCCCTAATCTCATGTAAGTGGTATGCTTATAAAAGGGAAATTTGGATCAGAGAGAATACCATGTGAAGGTTGGAGCGATGCTGCCATAAGCCATGGAGTACCAGAGAGTGTCAGCAGACCACCAGAAGCTAGGAGAGAGGTGTGGGGCAGACTCTCCCTCACTTCCCTCAGAAGGAACCAAACCCGCTGGCACATTGATGTCAGACTTCGGACTGCCAGCACTAAGAGAAAATATCTGTTGTTTAAGCCCCCCGTGTATAGTACTTTGTTAGGACAGCCCCCAGGATGCTAATACAACACATGGTTTGTTATCTATATAGGCAGTGGAAAGGAAAGTACAGCAAGATGCCAGCCCCCTGTAATTCTTGTTCCACACCCTAAGAAGGATGGTGCCGAAACAGAGGCACTGTGTGGCTGCTGTGTGAGCTGGGGGCACCTTGGTGCTGAGGAACCAATGCTGGACTGCAGCTCTGCAGCTCAGAGGGAGTGGGACAGGAATTCCCAGATCTTGTCAAAACTCAGGGAGCCACGAGAAACTGTCTCGCCACCAGGGAGAGAGGACGCAACTGGGAGATGGCCGAAGGGCCGCTTCTCCCAGGCTTCCAAGCCTCTGGTTTTCTGGCAGGGTCTGAGGCTAAGCCTCAGGCTGGCTGCAGTTTAAGCCTCTGTCTGCCTGGCCTACGTGATACAGGCAAGGTTGCCTGAAAGCCATGGTGGAGTCATTCACCTACAAGAATGGTTTTCAAACCATTTTGGGTCATGTCTATAGCAAGAAATGCATTTGAAATTGTGCCACAACACACATACACATACAAACACACATGATAGAAACGCGGTGACAGTCTTTATCCTTACTTTGTACTGTGCTGTCTTTTTTAAATTATTCTTTACCGTTTCATTAAAAAAAAAAAAAGCTAGTTGATACTTCACTAAATTGTACAAACCACAAATCGAAACAACTGACAATTTGCAAAGAATTGAGAATCTCTTGTAGGTGAGCTGAGAAACACACCTGAATTTCATAATGACATTTGTTTGTGGAACACTCTTACAGAGCACTTACTGTGTGCTAAGCACTCTTTGAAACATTGTTAAAATATGTGTAAAACCACAAGTGATCACAGCCATAAAAAGAATGAGTTCATGTACTTTTCAGGGACATGGATGAAGCTGGAAACCATCATCTTCAGCAAAGTAACACAGGAACAGGAAACCAAACACCACACATTCTCACTCATAAGTGGGAGTTGAACATGGACACAGGGAGGGGAACATCACCGGGTGGGAGGCAAGGGGAGGGAGAACATTAGGAAAAGAACCTAATGCATGTGGAGCTTAAAACATAGATGATGGGTTGATGGGTGCAGCAAACAACTACGGCACATTTATACCTAGGTAACAAACCTGCACCTTCTTCACAGGTATCCCAGAACTTAAAGTATAATAAACAAATTTAGGCCGGGCACAGTGGCTCACGCCTGTAATCCCAGCACTTTCGGAGACCAAGACGGGCGGATAACGAGGTCAGGAGATCGAGACCATCCTGGCTAACACGGTGAAACCCCGTCTCCACTAAAAATACAAAAATATTAGCCAGGCGCGGTGGCAGGCGCCTGTAGTCTCAGCCACTCAGGAGGCTGAGGCAAGAGAATAGCATGAACCTGGGAGGCAGAGCTTGCAGTGAGCCAAGATAGCACCACTGTACTCCAGCCTGGGTGACAGAGCAAGACTCCGTCACAAAAAAAATTAAATTAAATTAAAAATAACATTAAAAACCACACACACAAGTGATCCTCACAAGAAAGCTATGAGTTAGCCACTATTGTTACTCCCAGGTGACAGATGAAGAAACGAAGTACCTGCAAGGTCACGCAGCAGGCAGGAAGAGGTGTGGTATGCTTCAAGCGTGGTCCACTGTTTTTTAGCTTTTAAGTTCAGGGGTACATGTGCAGGTTTGTCATGGAGGTAAGCTCACATCACAGAGGTTTGTTGTACAGAATATTTCATCACCCTGGTATTAAGCCTAGTACCCGTTAGTTATGTTTCCTGATCCTCTCCCTCCTCCAGTAGGCCCCAGTGTGTCTTGTTCCCCTCTATGTGTCCATGTGTTCTCATCATTTAGTCCCTACTTATAAGTGAGAACACACAGTATTTGGCTTTCTGTTCCTGTGTTAGTTTGCTTCCAGTTCCATCCATGTTCCTTCAAAGGACATGCTCTCATTCCTTTTTATTGCCGCATAGTATTCCTTGGTGTATATGTACCATATTTTCTTTATCCAGTCTAGCATTGATAAGCATTTAGGTTGAAACGATTATCAGAGTAAACAGACAACCTACAGAATGGAGAAAAATTTTGGAAACGATGCCTCTGACAAAAGTTTAATATCCAGCATCTATAAGAAGCGTAAACACATTTACAAGAAAAAAGCAACCCCATTATAAAGTGGGCAATAGACAGGAACAGACACTTTTCAAAAGAAGACATTTATGCAGCCAACAAGCATATGAAAAACTCACCACTGATCATTACAGAAATGCAAATCAAAACCACAATGAGATACCATCTCATGCCAGTCAGATGGCTGTTATTAAAAAGTCAAAAAGTACAGATGCTGGAAAGATTGTAGAGAAAAAGCCCAGTACTCTTAACCTTCCTGCTAGGTAGCGTTTTTCACAGCAGGAAACACACAAACAGACCAGGAAACAACCTGCTAAATTTAGATACTTAAAAGAGTATACTTCACAACAGAGTACACAAAGCAGTAGAGATTGTGCTATTGCTACACATGACTGGCATGTGAGCATTTTAAAATGCTGAGGAAGTTGCAGTGTAGAACACCATAGAATGCTATAATTTCACACAAAATCATGTTGTAAAGCTTAAAACAATGAACGATGTTACTTCAGGATTAATATATTTGGTAAATTTCTTAAAAACAGTATGTTGACATGCGAAATGCAAGGCATGGGGACTTAAGAGTTCTATTCACAGGTGGACACAACAGTATTGGCAATGTTGTCACTCTTTTTTTGGAGGGTGGTGGGTTCTGGCTGTTTATTATACAGTGATGCATTGCTTAATGACAATGATGCATTCTGAGAAATGCTTCATTAGGCAATTTCATGATTGTGCAAACATAGAATGTACTCACACAAACCTAGGTGGTCTATCTTACTACACACCTAGATGATATAGCCTATTGCTCCCAGGCTTCAAACATGTATAGCATATAACTCTGCTGAATACTGTAAGCAATTGTGATAAAATGGTTGGTATTTGCATATCTAACCATAGAAAAGGAACAGTAAAAAATACAGCATTATAATCTTATAGGACCACTGTCATTGACTGAAATATTGTTATGCAGGGAACGTGGTTGTACTCTATACGTTGCGTGTGTGTGTGTACATATATATACATACCTTCTGTATCTCTTGTACAATATTTTTTAATTATGGCAAAAACATAAAATTTATTTTAATCACATCTAAGTGTACAGTTCAGTGACATTAAGCACATTCGTATTGTTGTGCAAGCATCACCACCATCTGGAATTTTTCATCTTCCAAACCCAAAACTCAATACCCTCTAAACAATGACTCCTAGTCCTCCCTTCTCCCAGCACCTGGCAAGCACCATTCTACTTTCTATCTTTGTGAATTTGACTAATCTAGGTATCTCATATAAATGGAGTCCTATAGTATTTGTTCTCTTTTGACCAGCTTACTTCACTCAGCATAATGTCTTCAAGTTTCATCCAGTTTTGCCTATGTCAGAATTAATGTTAATGCTGAATGATTTCCCGTTACGGGGCTATACTACATTTGTTAATTCATCCGTCAGTGGACACTTGGGTTGCTTCTGCCTCTTGGCTGTTGTGCTTCCACCTCTTGGCTGTTGTGCACAATGCTGCTGTGAACATGGGTGTACAAATATCTCTTTGAGTCCCTGCTTTAACTTCTTTGGTTATTATGTACCCAAACATGGGATTCCTGGATCATAAGAAAATTTTGTTTCAAACAAAGTAATGCTGTTACTTTGTTTACCAGACATATTATTGATTAGTTTTTGCCTATCATATGCTTTATATTGTTTTATTTTTAGTACTTCTGCATCTTTAGTTTTTTATGTGGGTCTTTTGTAACCATCATAAAGCTGGACATAATCTCATTATAATCCAATCTGGCAACCTGTGCCTTTTGTGAAATTAATGCATTTTTTCATTTATTGTCCTGATTTATATGTATGCATTGTTATAATTTTATTACTATTATTAAAGTTATGAATTATTTCTCCTTTCTTTTTTTTTTTTGGATGGTCTCACTCTCTTGCCCAGGCTGGAGTGCAGTGGCACAATCTGGGTTCACTGCAACTCCTGTTTCCCAGGTTCAAATCATTCTCCTGCCTCAGCTCCTGAGTAGCTGGGATTACAGGCACATTGCTAATTTGTGTGTGCGTGTGTGTGTGTGTGTGTGTGTGTGTATTTTTTTTTTTTTTTTTTTGAGATGGAGTTTTGTTCCTGTTGCATATTTTTAGTAGAGACAGGGTTTCACCGTGTTGGCCAGGCTGGTTTTGAACTCTTGACCTCAGGTGATCCACTAGCCTCAGCCTCCCAAAGTACTGGAATTACAGGTGTGAACTACCATGCCCAGCCAAAAAACGCATCTTCCTTTCCTAAATAATATGAGTACATTATAGTAGTTTGATTCTGATAAACTCCTACTGGCTTACATGCAATTATGTTGGTATTCTATTACGTCTTCTCCAACCACATATATTTTGCTTTTTATTAAAAATAATGTTTTTTGAGAGTTATCTATATGTTTACCCATCTGTTTGTTTATTATTTCTTCTTACATCTTAAACCTTCCTTTGGGGATCATTTTTTCTTCTTTCTAAAGTATATTCTTCATTAATTTCTGTAGTAAATCTAGATAGAGATAAACTTAGATTGCCTTTATCCAAAAATGTCTATATATTTTATGCTTGTTCTTGAGAGACAGTTTGTTAGTACTCAATTCTAAGATGACAGAATTTTTTTACCTCAGCATATTTTAACACTCCTTTGCTTCTGTGATCTTAATTTTAATTACTTTGTAAATGATATGCCTTGTCTGTATAGATGTTTGAAACCTCATCTTTGTCATTCTATAGCTTTAATTTAGTACGCTTAGGTATGAATTTTCTTTTATTTATGATGCTTGGTATAAATTACGTCTTCTGTCTATGTGGATTAGTGTCTTTCAAATGTAGAAATTTTTCAGTCATTTTATCTTCAGATTACCTTCTGTTACTCTCACTCATGAAAGCTGATTAGATATGTGTTAGAATTTCTAATTCCACCTTTCATATTCCATAAACTCACCTTGTATTTTCTTCCTCTTTTCTCATGTCTGCATTTGAAGCCATAATCCAAATCACTAATTCTTTTTCAGCTCATGGGACCTGATTAGAGCTTAATCTGTTAACCTCTCATCTGTTGTTTAATTTCAAAAAGTGTCTTTTCACTTCTAATAATTTAGCTTTCCTTATCTTTGTAGTTATTTTTAAAATCAACTTTATTTGCAAAACTCCGTGTGTAACGCAACAAGTTTTTAAAGATTTCTAAAGTTGTGTAATCTCCACCACAGTCAAACTATAGAGCATTTCCATCACCCCAAAAAGTTCCTGTTTGCCATTAGCCATCAAGCTCTCCTCCTTCCCCCAGCACTAATCAGCTTTCTGTCATATAAGTTGGCCTTATCCAGAATCTAATGTAAATGAAATCATACACTACATGGGCTTTGTGTCTGGATTTGTGCACTTAATGTAATGCTTTTGAGATTTATCTGTGTTGTTGCATCTAGCAATACTCCATTTATTTTTATTGTTAAGAATTATTTCATTATATAGATATATTACAAGTTGTTTATCCATTCACCAGTTTATGGGCATTTGGGCCATTTTCAGTTCCTGACTATTATGAATAAAGTCTTTGTGTGGACATGTTTTCATTTCTTTTGGGTAAATACCTAAAAGTGGAATTGCTGGTTCACATGGTATGCATACCTAGAGATATATTTACCTGTGAAAAAAACAGCTTATTCTGTTTCTCCTTGACTTATCCAAACTGGACTTCTTGTGATTGTACTCCTGCTAATAGCCATAAGCATTTGGCTCTCTCTCTAGCATAAACCTTCCCTTACTTATCTCCATTATCTTAATATTGTTTTAGTACTATCGTTAATAAACCCTGATTACATTATTTATACTAGCAATGCTTCTCCCTGCAGAACTAAGTAGTATGCTGGAATTATACTTTCTTACCTAGCTATTTTTTTTTTCCTGAGCTTTCTTTTCTACTTTTTTTCCTGTAATTTCTTCCTTCTACTTAATCTCGCTTTTTATGATTCCCCAAAGCCACATCGTTTTGGTTATTTTCCTCAGTCTCCTAAATCAGACTCTCAGGAAAGCTCACTCCTGCTCCAGGCTGGGTCTCATTCCCTCCCAGGCTGCTGCACAGTTTACTTGGTGGTTTCTCTGACAGTTCCCCTGGATTTGGCCCGCCGTTTCCTAAATGTGTTGTCATCTTCTTCACTTTTTTTCCTGGTATCTCTGGATGATAATCCTTCAGCAACTTCCTATGAAAAGGAAACAAACTATCTGAATATCTACTTTCAATTAATAGATTTGGCTTAAGCTCCAGTCTCCTCACTGACCTTCAGCATATCTGTCACCCGATAGCTCAATGACCTTCATATCTGTCACCCAATAGCTCAATCCTCTCTGTTTCTCTGAAAGGGTAAATTGCATGCCTTATTGACTAGTCTTTCCTTCTATGGCTTTTCTTATGCTGCTATATTACCTACCACTCAACTGTCTGACTTCCCTCTTCCAGAAATGTCTTGATCATAAGCCTGCCCAATTTATTTGTCTTCATGGGTTTATAGCATTTTATACCTTTTTCAATGCAAAGTTACTTAATGTCCAAGTTCATCTCTACAGTCTCCCTCCTTCAACGTTCTACACTAGTGACTATAATGATTTATTTATATTGTATATTTGTATTTCAGGAAATGTAGCCTAATATGACCTCCCAAATAAATTGAAGTGTCTGCTCTGTCCCCAGAGGACTTTATCGTGGCAATTACCAAGTGTCTTTCAAGCTTTTTATTACTTCAATTTTTTAAATCACTTCTTTGTACTACCCCCAGGCTACGCACAAGAAGTAATGATAGGTAAGCTTTCTTATATTCGTACTTCCAAACTTAATGTCTGGCTCATAACAGGCATAAGATAATATTTTTTGAACTAAAGAAAAGCTAAGGCCAGGCACGGTGGCTCATGTCTGTAATCCCAGCACTTTGGGAGGTCGAGGCAGGCAGATCACTTGAGGCCAGGAGTTCAAGACCAGGATGGCCAATATGGTGAAAGCCCAGCTCTGCTAGAAATAAAAAAAGAAAAATTAGCTGGGCATGGTGGCACATGCCTGTAACCCCAACTATTCAGGTGGCTGAGGCAGGAGAATCGCTTGAACTTGGAAGGCAGAGGTTGCAGTGAGCCGAGATCACTGGTGACAGAGTGAGACACCATCTCAAGAAAAGAAAAGCTAAGTATGTCTCCATAATACAAACGTATCTTGAAGCTTATTAATATGCTTTTATCCTTTCTCATCTGAGTATGATCTTCACTCTTAGATTAGCATTTTCTCTAGAAGGAACACAAAGCTAAAAAGGGCTAACAATCAGCTTCCACATGGGAAAAAGGGTTATAGTGTCTGACAACAACCTCACAAACCAGACTGTTTTCTTGAGAAAGTAGTGTTCAAAATGTTTATATGGCCTTCTTACCATCTTAATAACCAAGCATGAAGTGCTTAGCTCTTAAAATTTCTTCTAAATGTTTGAAACATTTTTGTCTCCTTCTGACCATTAAGGCTTGTTCAGAAGAAGAAAGAATATGAGATAAAATTTGTGGAAGATGAGCCTTTGTCCTCTTCAGGCTGGGAGAGGATATGAAGATGGGAAGAAGGAGGGTTTCTCTACACTTTTTATTTATTTCCTCCTATTTTACAAAACTGAAATCATATTGTAGTCACTTTACATCATGACTTTTATCACCTTCCATGATGTCATGAGCATTTTCTGATGTCACTAAATAATCTTAGCAGACATGGTTTTTTTCTTTTATAGCTATTGGGCACCTTATTACATGGATACACCATCATTTAGGTTACAGGTATTCAGCTTTCTCATGTCTAAATGGGGAGATGGATGGCTGAGATAATAGAAAAAAATGTCTCTCTCGGGGCCTGGCCACAGAAGTTGTGCAAGACATATGCGTGATTTTCTTCCACTTGTATTCTCTTTCCTTGGATGTGCTCCAAAGTCTGAGTACCCTTCCAGAATCTATGTGTCCTGAAGACTGGAGATCCCTGTCTTTAATAGTTCAGAGGATATGAAAACTCCTGTGTCTGAAAAACACCCTCAAATCCTTGTCTGCTGGGTGGAGTTGAAGAGTGACAGTGAACCCAACCATTGTTCTGTTCTCTCTTTATTTCTCCCAGATTAATGACTTTCCTTACAGTTTCGATTACATTTAATGGATTCCCTAGGAACTGGGACAGAAGGTCAGAGCCAATTGACTTCAGCTCCAGACCAAGAACAACTCCTGACCTGAAGGGAGACAGAGTCATTCATGAGGTCTCCAAGGGGTGAAAATAAATTAGGGTGGGATACGGCTATCAGAATTCATTTCCAGAAAGCTCAGTAGGTAAATAGTCACTGCATATTGGCTTTGTGGCTTGTAAGTAGAGCTGAAATTTCATAAAGTCAAGGTATATATGTATGTATTAACATATTTTAGTTACAAAAATTTATGCCAAGGTGTAAGGAAGTGTACATTTACTTCATTGTTATTTGAACATAAAATATTACAGTTTTTTTTTGAGAACAATGTCAATTAGAAAATAAAATGTGCAATCTTTGACCAAAAAAAAATTTAATTTTGAGGCAGTGTGCTTATTATTTAGAGACATCTGTGTGTGTATTTATCTAAATAAACATTTAGTGATATGCACAGATGAACATTTCTTCTGCAAATATTTATTTGTATGTGCCTCTTTAACATAGACCTGTACCTCTCTGTTTCAACTATACATTTGTTTCCTTTCACCATACTCAGCTCTGATGTTGTTAAATAACAATTTGTAAAATAATAAAAAATTATGACTTTCATACAAATATAAAATAAACCCATGTCAAAGATGTAATCAAATAATCAGTTGAGGAAACCAGTAAGATGTTAAAACTTTTCAAGAGATGATCCGAAGAAGAGACACACATAACCAGGAATTGGGAATGCTGACATGAATTCCATACTAGATACAACACTAGTCACTATCCACTATGCTGTTTTTGAAATAAACTCTTCCATTGGGACAGGGTAGGGCGTTAATTGCCCTCACTACCAGACAAAATTCATTTGCATCTCCATGGAAAAATTATATTTTTTACTCTCAAGATTTAAAAATTAACTTACAGTAATATGATATATCCCACTTAAAGGCCCTAGAGAGATCAGAGCCCTATAAAATTAGATAACCCCACTTTGATAATGCTTGATAATGCCCAGCATTCTAGTGAAAGAAGACCTAGTATTTTGTTTCCCATTTCCAAGTCTTTCATGGCAAAAAAAACATGAGATGGTCTTTCATAATTTTTCCTAGCAGTATAATTAGAAGAGCACTGATTATGGAGAAAGAAGATTTTGAATTCCAGACCTGGATTCCCCATTTTATCTATGTGAACCTTGGATAAATTACTTCTTTTGGGTGTATCATACAGAGGTTCACAGGAGAAATGACCTGAGGCTTTGATCTTGGAGGATAAGTAGGAATTTGTTAGAGATGACATGTGGACATGTGGACTGTCTCGCCAGGAGAACTTGCTAAAAGGCACATTGAGGGGGTCAAGGAATGAAGGACCTCATCCGGGTGTTCCTGACCTTAGAGGAAATACCTTTACACATACTTCTCTGTTTCTCACCTATGGTAAGTTCTGACCTACATACCCCAAAGAGAACCTGTGAGAATCACATGAGTTCATGTTTGGGAAAGTTTTATTTTTTTTGAGACGGAGTCCTGCTCTGTCACCCAGGCTGGAGTGCAGTGACACCATCTCAGCTCACTGCAAGTTCCACCTCCTGGGTTCATGCCATTCTCCTGCCTCAGCCTCCCGAGTAGCTGGGACTACAGGAGCCCACCACCATGCCTGGCTAATTTTTTTGTACCTTTAGTAGAGACAGGGTTTCACCCTGTTAGCCGGGATGGTCTCGATCTCCTGACCTTGTGATCTGCCCACCTCGGCCTCCCAAAGTGCTGGAATTACAGGCATGAGCCACCACACCCGGACCAGGAAAGTATTTTTAGGTCTCTAAAGGAGTGTGCATTTAAGGACTGCTGTTCTCTGTGCTTGGCACATACCACGTCATTTAATCTTCTCAACAATCCTATAAGATAGATACCGTTACGATCCTGTTCTCTGAACCTTATAGAAATGGGAGCTTCTTGGCAAAGGTAACATAGCTACCAAGCATTAGAGTCTAGGAGCAATTCCAGACAGCCTCTTAATATTGCAGCTGAAATTAAAAAGCAGGATATTGACTAATGTATCACTGATGACCTGGAGGGAGGTCTTTGGTGTGACTCAACGTTCTATCCTTGGTTCTTTTCCCTTCAAGAGTTTTCATGCATTGAATCATTCATTCACCCATCAACATATTGATTAATTTAATTGTCCTATATTATTTCTGCACTTTTTTTTTTTTTTTTTTTGAGATGGAGTCTCCCTCTGTTACCCAGGCTGGAGTGCAGTGGCAGGATCTTGGCTCACTGCAACCTCTGCCTTCTGGGTTCAAGCAATTTCCTGCCTCAGCCTCCTGAGTAGCTGAGACTACAGGCACCAACCACCATGCCCAGCTAATTTTTGTATTTTTAGTAAAGATGGGGTTTTGCCATGTCAGCCAGGCTGGTCTCGAACTCCTGACCTCAGATAATCCGCCCGCCTTGGCCTCCCAAAGTGCTGAGATTACAGGCATGAGCCACCACACCCAGCCTGTTTCTACACTATTTAATAGGTGCCCTGCTTAACATAGATTAAACTTCAAAAATTCTATATAGAGTCTGTTAGCTTGATTTATCAATAAGGAAATTTAGGCATGAAGATTTCAAGTAACTTTGTAAAGCTCAGAGATCCAGTATATTTTGAGCTGTGTCTAGAATCCAGGAATCCTATTTGCCTTCTGGACCATGATTTATCTGAGTCTATAGTCAAACCCAAGCCTGACTCATTGGTTACCTGTCTCATGCATTGCATCTTCTTCATACCCACGGCCACTGAATTACTGGCTTCTCCCTTGGGATTCCACAGCAGGTGTCTGTCTGGACTCTGCTCTGTTCTCATCGCTCTGCACTAACATTTCCAGGAAACTCAGCTTTTCACATGAGCCCCTCCCATTCTCCTGCCCCATGCTTGTTTCTTTAGCCCTCACATTGCTCCACTTTTCTTCTTTCTTTCCGGTCTTATTCTCTAGCCTCATGGAAGCACTTTCCTAAATATGTACTTGCTCTTTTTTGGAGCCAGAGAATCTTGGCATCAAGTACTTAATGTATGTTAGTTGGTCTCTTTGCGTTCTATTTTTAACATCCCTGAGCTCAGTTTATTCTTCCTTAAGAAGAGGATAACAAGAGCACCAAAATCCTGGGATTCTTGTGAGGAATAATTACAGCCGGTAAGAAACCTAGAGTGTTGTGTGGCTCATTTTAAGTACCCCATTCACGTTCAGTTGGGTTGATGTTGGTGTTCATGTCACCTGCTGCTTTCCCTGCCTGGTGTAGCCTCCCATCCATCTCCCCCACCCAACACACAGGCTGGCCTTTGTTCATCTTGAACACTCGGCTTGTCTCTCTAGGAAACCTCCTCCAGGTTCCCAGACTGGGCAGCCTCATCCAGGCTCTCATAGCACCTAATGATTCCTGTAGCTGAACACTGATCACCCTGCATTGCAGCTACTCACTCATTGCTATTCTCCTCCTTTAACCTGTAAGCTACTGGGAGCTATGTCTGTTGGGCTACATGCCCCTGGAATGTAGCTTTGTGCCTGGCATGTAATAGGGGATAAATATGTGCTTGTGGTGAATGAATGAATGAATGAATGATCAAATGTGATCATCACATCTCTCACACCTTCAAGGATGACAGAGGTATGGAGTTATTTATGCTACTGGGTCATTCTTCCACAGCGTCATTAAAAGCTTGGTTATCTTGGGGATTGTCAATCAGATTCCATTTCTATTTTGAATGAACAAGAAGACAAGCAGATCATTAGAATAATGACTGAGGAAATTCAATCTATGGATTTAAAGCGCACTATCAGGAATCTGAGGCCTCAAGTCAATGTCTCTTGCGAGTGACATTAGCAAGTTTGGAGTGTCATAGCATCATGGAACCAAATGACGCCATGAAAGTGATTTCATTTAATCTACTCATTCTATACTAGAGGGGACTGAGGCCAAGGAGAGAGGAGATTTGGTGAAAGAAGTTTTGAAAAGAACTGCTCTGGAGATTGGATTATTAGCTCTCACCTAAATGAGAGCATTCTATAATATTCACAGGAACTTGTGCTCCAACCACACGAAGCTCCTAAACACAGCAATGCCTGCCCTCTTTGAAGCTGTGAGCAGTCTAAGATTTCTGTCTGAATTAATCTCCTACCAGTGAAGTTCTCTTACCATTAACCAGGATACATTCTCACCTTGGTCATTGTGCAGGAAAGGGTTAACTTGGCAGACCTGGGCTCCTCAAACCCTGCACATTCCCAAAGTATTCAGGCCTACCCCTTGGCCCAGGAAGTCTTTGGAGTATCCTGTCTGACCAGTCTTTTTATAGCCTGCCAAATAGGTCAGGCTAATGATGGGTATTTATTGTGAATACCCATTGTGTATGCTTGAGGCTTTGGGGCACACTGTTATCAGTCTACCCTTGGGGAAGGAGGGTGAGGGTCTGAATAGTGGAGATCAGTCTGAAAGGCACTGCACGCCCATATGACTGACTCATAATAAAAACTCTGGATATCAAGGCTCAGGTGAGAGTGCCTGGTTGACGTCAATCAGAACAGGCTGTCATATACCATTGATCAGAGAATTAACCACTGCCTGCAAAACTCCACTGGGAGAAGACACCTGAAAGCTTGAGTCTGGTCTCTCCTGGACTCTTCCCTATGTGCCTGTGCTGAGTTTAGTCTGTATCCTTTTGCTATAATAACCTGTAACCATGAATATACAGTTTTCTGAGTTCTATGAGTCCTTATGGTGAATCATCAAAACTGAAGGTGTCTTGGAGACCCAGACACAGCCCTCTGCTCCATGTTATATGCCAGTGGAGGTGCTCTGTTGAGACAGAAAGCACATGGTCTACACCAGCACACTGATTATATCAGCTAACTTCAACTATATAATAATCCCAAATTAATGGCCTAAAACAATAACTATTTATCTCACGATTCTGTATCTTTCAATCTGAGTTGGGCTTAGTCAGGCTGTCCTTCTGCTCCCTGGGTTCCTTCTGTTGTCAGAGTGACTCTGCACTGAGGGTTGGCTGGAATCCAGACATGGCAATGGGAGAAACTGGACTATATGCTTCTCTCACTTCAGCAGGTCAACTCTGGCTTGCCACAGGGCAGTGGGATTCCAAGGTCAGCAGGGAAGCAAGCCCCACTGTGCAGCCTTTTTCAAGCCTCTGCTTGTATTGTGTTTGCTAATATCTCACTAGTCAAAGCAGGTTACACGGCTCATTCAGGTTCAAGGAATGGAGAAATACATGGCTCAACATCACATTGTGAGGGTGTGGATATAGAAATGGGAAGAATTTATAGCCATTTTTACCATCTACCGAACCCTGCAGACAAGAGTAACAACAGGTTATGAATGGGGTGACTGAAAGCCAGCTGATTTCATCACACTTCTTTTGACAGTCCCTGCCTGGGGCACACTGTCACCAGCAGCTGGATCAGTAAAAAGACAAAACAAATACTCCCACTGCTCACCACAGATTTGCAAGCCAGTTTATTGGTTTTGATCTAAAAAATAGAGACAATTTTATCAATACTGCTAAACCCCATCAGAAATGCCTCACACTTACTGCTCTGCAAAATTTCTTCCAAATCTGTCATAGTCTTGTGTACTCAAAATAATTTTATGCATTAGGAGCTATTATCCCTATTTGATAGATAAGAAAATTAACGCATGGAGACGTGGTGTAGTTACCCACCCAGATTCATACTCTTTGTCTGATTCCAACACCACTCTCCTATCACTGTGTTGTGTTGTCTTTTATTCACTATCACAGGCCCACTTTGAGATGCGTGTTTCTGCTCCCTTTATACAGATGGAGGCAGAGGCTTATAGCAGTTCATAGTGTAGTGGCCGTACTACCCTGAGGGTCACTTCCTCTGTATAATAACACTCACCAGGCACGTATTATTTCATCCTGAGTGACAGTCCATAGCAAAAGCATAGAGAATGCAGCAGTCACACACCCAGAGCGTGCTTTTAAGGAGTGCCAAGCCATTTAAAACATACCTTCACAGTTTTTTGTCATTTCATTTGTTCAGGTTTAAGCAGCATACAAAGATGCATAGATCTGAGCAAGAAAAATTTCATTTCGTGTAGGTGATTCAGAATATGTGCAAACAAGAGGAATAATCTCTCAGTTTGGAAGGAGTAACAGAAAAAGAAAGAGACAAATATAACCAGCTGGTTTGAGGGCGTAATTGCAATGCTTATAACACTGGCCTCTCCCCCACAATCATGCTGGGCTCTGGGGCCACAGAAACAGACATTTGAATACCAGTTTCTGCCTCAAAGAGTCACCAGAACAGTGCACAGAGGATTATAACAGTGGGAGAAGCTGCGATGTGGGGAGCCAAGAGGGTCCTTCCGACTCTTAGAGGCAGGTGTATTGTTATTGTATGACGGAATATTGAGGGAGTTGGACCATTGCCTCTGACTTTCCACCTATCTCGGTATCAGAAGGATGCATTCGTGCCTTTGTCATGTGACCTGACCATCTCACTGACTAGAGGGGGAAGAGTGCTGGCCCCTGCCTTGAAATTGGCTGTTGGAATGTGGGGAATGGCGGTCAATTCGTGTCAGCACCAGGCATTAAAAAGACATTGTGAGTTTCCACTTGCTTCTCTCATGCCCCTGCTTCTATCCTAAAATGCAGACTCGTTGGGCAGCTGCTGGGCTAAGGGCAACAGGGACGTCGGAGCAAAGCTAAGCCTCACCACAGCCTGCAGCTGAGCACGTCTGCAGACCGGTAAACCTGTGAGTAAAAAGTAGAAATAGTTGCTTCTGGAGGCCACTGAGATTTTGAGGTAGTTTATTAGGTAGAATAAAATAAGATAAAATAAAATCAGAAGCTAATAAGAGTGCAGACTCTGCTGGCCAGACCAGAAGACCCCCACTCTGTTCCTTTATGTCAAGGCTTGTGTCTCTTTAGACCTGATTCCTCCAGAGGGCAAGTTTGCTTCTAGCTTTGGGCCCTGGTTCACCCCATTCTGGTGCCAGTAGCTGATCGGTTCTAGGCTTTGGTAGGCCCCAGGGGGCCCAGGTAGTTCCACTCTCATGTTTAATGGGGTGAAAGTGGTCTAAAATGTACCTGTCATGTCTCCTATTATATATGGACACTTCACACAATCCATATCATCACCCTCATAACCACCCGGAAGGTAGACATTATTAGCAAGTTGCATGATAAAAGCAGACTATTGTAGGATGGCAAATTCTTCTTCACGCCCTGTTTTGAGCCAAATGAAAATGAAACAGAAATAGATAGCAGATGAAGAACCACAACATGGCCTTACAACTGCCAAGGCTGACACAAGAGAAGGCGACTTCTTTCTTTGGACACCTGGGGAACTTCAGAGTACTGATCCTCAGAAAAAGACAGGGCTACTCAACCAGCCCAGCTGGAGCTGACAACATCCCCTAACCCTGGCCAGCATGGGGCTGTCCACCAAGGCGGAGGAGCTGCCGGGTGTTTGGAGAGGGTCCATGCTGAGAGGAGCCTGGCCATGTGCCTGAGAGTGGACCTCAGGCTGCTTAGGCAAGGAGAAAGAACATAAAGTAGTATAAGGGAAAGTTTATCAACATGGATGCCCGCCCCTGGGATGCAGGATTTAACACCACAGCAAACTCCCTGGGAGACGCTGCTAAAATGCTCCAGGGATGCCTGTTAAAAGCAGAGAGAAAGTGATGCCCACACTGAGCAAAAGAGAGAAGCCAGCACTGCCTTGGAGATGGAGGGAGAGGAGGAGTTCATGACCAAGGGAGTTGGGAGGAGCCGCCAAGAGGCTCTGCCACGTGGAAGGGCTTGCATGGGCCTCAGGCTGGCAAAGCAATGAGGTCCAAACTGCAGAAGCGGCACTCTACAGTCAGGGTGCACCTCCCATGGTGTTCTCTTTGGGCTACGGCTGATGATGGGCAGAGATGCTGTCATGGTAGGATTTTGAAATAACAGTCCAGGTGGTAGCCCACAGCTAACAGAAGCATGGTGGGTGCTGGACCCTAGGTCAGGGAGGCGAAGGAGCATGGAACTCTACCCAGCAGTAGGGCCAGGACTAGACCAAGGTGAGAGAAGAGCTCAGAGTGCAAAATATAAGAAGGCTCTCACCCTCGGGGCCTGACTCTGCCCCCGTGGCCCTGGGAGGGAATTCCTCCTTACAGTTTGTACCCTGGGCCCCTTTCTTGCCTCACCCTAGTACCAGCCCTGGTGGTCAGCAGGGAACGATGGATATGGAAGATGGAGCACAGCATCCTGGGATCAATATTGGAACCTTGGGCCCACCTGATGGTCTTTCCCCCTTTTTCTGAATGTATCATTGGAATGGACTTATGTGGTAGGTGGCACACCCTGCCACTGGGTTCTTGGCCTGTGGGGTAAGAGCTGTCATAGCAGCAGGGGCCAGATGGAAGCTGCTGAAAGGGGTCCTCACCCTAAGCCAAGAAAGCAAACAAAACTAATATTATATCCCAGGAGACGGCAGCGGTCTGGACCCCCTTAAAGGATACAGGGGATGGCCCCCATCACATCCCCACTTCATGTACCAGTATGGTTCCAGGAAAAGGTCCAGGAGGGTGACAGTAAACCATAACACACTCACCTTACTCACAGCTGCTGTGCAGGGCACACAATCTCTATTAGAGTAGATTTACACAGATAGGATGTCACCATTAGACAAATGGTTCCCATTTCATCCCTATGAGAAAGGAGAACCTGAAAGCCTTCAGTTGGAACAGACATTTCCAGGTATGCATTTCCAGTCTTCCCCAGGCCTTGACACCTCCCACTGTCCTAAGATAGTCCAGGGAATGGGGGCCACTCAGATATTCTGCAGATCATCACGTTGCTCCACTACAAGATTTCACTGTGTGAATTGCATGAGCTGAGCAGGAAATGGCAAGTATACTAAAGGCCTTGGCAGACAAATGTGCTCCAGCAGCAAGGAGATACACCTCATGAAGATTCAAGGGGCTCACATCAGTGACGTTGTCTTGGACATGACAGGATTCCCCTCCAAAATAAAATTATTGCACCTCCTATTGTTAAGAAGGAAGTACAACACCTGAGCAGTTCCCTGTGCCAGCAGCACATTTCACACCTGGGACTAAGTGCTTCAACCTATATACCAGGTGACACAGCAGCTGGCCAGCCTGGAAGGTGGGGTCAGAGCAGGAAGGGGCTCACCAGCAGATATGGGCTGAAGTGCAGGTGCCGTGGACTATGTGAACTGGCAGACCCCATTGTGATAGAGGCAACTGCAGTGGGGAGAGACACTATGTAGAGTGTGTGGAAAGCCCCTAGAGAAACGATAATAAAAGCCCTTGGGTCTGCGATGGAGTGTCATGCCATCTCTAGTGGAGAACCACATATCTTTCAAAACATAGTCCCTGGCATGAAATTGGGCTTTGGTAGAGACACCTGTCTATGGGACATGAAGTAATGATACTCCCAGACCTGACCATCACGAAACCCATCAAGTTGGAAAGTTGGGTGGAAGATATTACCTGAGGGAGTGGGCATGAGCAGCACTGGAGGCATCAGCCCACAACCCAAGCAGGCAGCCCAGCCACCCCCTTGCCCCAGCTATCCCCCACTGGTGCCTGTTCCTCAGCTCATACATGCAACAACACGCTAGTTCCCTCTGACCAGCTGACAGAGGCGGAAATGGCCAAGTGTGGTGTATGAATGGGTTGGCTTAATACGTGGGTACACATCAATAATGGGCTGATCTGTAAATTGAGAATAGTAATGCGATGTAACTCCTGAGGTGGTTGTGAAGATCTATTATGATGATGTGTGTCGAGTACTGACACATTCATAAATGTGAGATACTGTTATTGACATTGATGTTGTTATCACCATCACGGCAAGGTAAGCAGATGGTGCCACCCATGTTCAGCTTTCTTGACCCTCTCCTTATATCGCAGCTCTGGTCTCTGTTTCCTGACCCGCTCCCTCCTGGTTGCCACCTGGAGCCCAGGTGATATACTGAGCTTGAGCAGCAAGCTTAGAATATCAGCTCTTGGTAGACATAGCCCTCTTACCTGGTGTCAGCTCCTCCAAATGCTGCCTGAAGCCCACCGAAAGAATAATTAAGCAGCCATCTGGAGATTAATGGTGGAGGCTTGGCAAACATAGGGGAGAGTGGAAATCTCTTTGGCTTGGGTCTGTGCACCTGTGTCCAGGAGGAGATGCACACACACGTGCATACACACCCACCTGCTCACAGCATTCCAGAAGGGCAAAACCAACACACATGAGCTCATCCCCACAGGCAGAGAAGATCAGTGGGGTCCTGGGGAGATTTGCTGGCCTCGGAGTGGACCCATCTTAGCAGAAACTCATTTCCTAGCCTCTAGGACAGGAAATACATAGTCCCAGTTAAAACGGGCAGCCTGGAGGTCAAACCGGCCTCTAAGATTAGGACTCCTGTGTCCTGGATATTAAAAAATAAATTGATTTAGTGGCCAGTATTCAATGGTGAAAAGGTTTCTCATAAGAATCCAGATTCTTTCGAGCTTGTCTTCAGAAGCAAAGCATTCTGGCAGCACTTTCTGTATTTTCCCACTGGTCACCCTAGGCTGCAGCCACTACCCCTTGTGGAAGGGGCACCCGTCATTTGTCATAGTCCCCCCAAACTGTGAGTGTCACTTGGTATTTAAGGCCTCTAATCAGGGCTGCTTCTCTCATATTTACGATGCAACTAACACGTCTATATATTTGAACTTGTAACTTGTACTTGAAAACAATTCCCTTTCTTAATAGGTAAGGAAATCAAAGCTCAGAAATCGGAAGTGAGCTGGGAGTAGGCATGCATGACCTGCAGGCATGGAATATTCCCTTTTCACAAATTCTTCTTTTCCTTCAAGATCCATTTCCACGTCTACACGATGCTTCCAAAACCATTTCATTGTACAACATTCTCTTCCTCATCTAAACGTTAAAACCACCGTGGCCTCTCTTTGCATTTGCTAATGACTCATCTGCTGGCTTTAGTATTCCTGTGAGTGCTGATGTCTATATGTGTGACACTGAGTTGGCCTAGGAAGAGAGAATTATATAAATTAAATGTTGTCCAATTCTTAAAGCAGGTGGGCTGTTGTAGTAGAAAGAACTCAGTCTTTAGCATGGGACCTGGCTTCAAATCCTGACTTCATCACTAACTGGCCTTGGGACATTGAGAAAGTTACTTAATGTCTCTGAATTTCCATTTTCTTGCATTTAAAGGGGAGGCCATAATTTCTATTCAGCATGGTTCTTGCCGAAGTAAATGGCAGAAAATTTGGGAAAATGATCTATACAGTCTCTGCTATGTGAAAAGGTACATTCCCTCTCTCATGATAATTCAGAGAGTGGTGAAGAAGAAAGTCTAGAGAACAAATGATAAAGGCACAAGGGAGGGAACAGCCAAGGCCCAAAGAGAAAATCCACAAAATGCATCATGATTTATTGAGCCCCTGATATGTGCAAAGCATCAGAAAGATTTTGATATGTGTGATCTCACTTATCCTGGCTACCCCTGACATGGCTAAGGCTTTGCTGTATCCATTTTTCAAATGAGAAGACTGAGGATCCCAGAAGTTAAGGGAGTTGCCCAACATCAAGAACTCCCAAGTAGGAGAATCAAGTTTGACCTCATGTCTGGGTGCCCTACCTGGGAGCCTTCCCATAGCACCTCCCTGCCTCCATGGAGATGCGTGGGGATGCTGAATACTGACCCATCGCCCAGGAGACCCAGTATTCCTAGAGCTGGCAATGGCTCTGAGTCACCAAGATCTGAGGGCACAGAAATTCTAAGTCCAGGCCAGGACTCTGTAGAGACCTTGTGATGTTCCACAGAAGGTCAGGGCAGGGGATCTTGGATTCTTCCAACTCACCCTTGACCTGGGTCTCACTTCTCCAGTGTGGTCTCTCAGGCTGCAGCACATCCATAAGAATAAAGGACCTTGAGGCTTGAGATCAAAGCTCACTTCCCACTGAGGACCATGCCCTGGGGCTGCTGAAGTTAGGAAGGCTGAAGAGCAGAGGGTGGGATCAGGGTTAGGATTCAGAGGCCTGTGGGCAATGGCCTCCAGCTAGGAAGATGGAGGGGCTTCTTGGGGCATCTTTCCCATCCTTTAGTCACCTTCTCACTGTGAGATCTCTCTCCTTCTCTTCTTCCTCATCTTCAGGAAGGCGATCCCAACATGCTTAGAGTCCAAAGCACTTTCCTTTCTGTGCCGGTCCCACAGAGGGGTGATATGGAATCGGGAAGATGCTGGCACCATCCCTGACCTCAGGTGTCTCCTCTTCCAGAGGATAAGACAGGCAGGTAAGCAGGTTAGTAGGGTGACCTTTACTGATGGCATTGGGCCACTGGAAGCATGTGGCCTCAAGTGGGCCCACAGGTGAGAGGCCAGTGTTGGCTCAATGGAGAGAACAGGGACAATAGAGCTTCACAGAGGTGTTGTGAAGATAAAGAGATGGCTCATGTGCCCTTAACATCCAACACAGAGTGCTCAAGAAGGGGTAGAGAATGATGATGATGGTGATGATGATGATAGGCCCAAGTTACTAAATTGATTGGAGAAATGGAGCTTGTGGAAATAAAGATTAGGGCAATAACCGTTGTGATGTGAGTAACGGGGTTGTCCATAACTATAATAGCACGTGCTGCTTACTCTGTTGCCTGGACCATGGTGTAGCTAGGACCCTAGGCCCTCATCCAGGTGGGAGAGGCTGCACTAGGCTCAGCTTCTCAGAGGACTATTGGTTTTACCAAACTTCTCATGCCCTCAGGCCTGCAGCAGTTGGCAGCTTGTATTCCCAGGCAATTCTGAAAACATGTGCCACCCAAAGCCAGACTCTCTGGCACCAAAGCAGGTTTTTGACCATTCACTGATAGAGCAGCTCTTGCCCCTGTCCTGTCAGAAGTTAGAGTGTCAAGGCCAGGTCCCTCTATGGATGCACTGACGCTGACCCTGGTACACAGTGTGTGGCCCACCAAGTCTGGGCCCATGTCTTATTAGAAGATAAGCTTAAGGCTATGAGGACACAAAGGTCTAAGAATGACATCATGGACTTTGGGGACTGGTGGAAGCAGGAAGGAGGCTGAGGGATAAAAGACTACACTTTGGGTACAATATACACTGCTCAGGAAACGGCTGCACCAAAATCTCAGAATTTACCAATAAAGAACTTATCTATGTAACCAAAAACGACCTGCTTCCCAAAAACTATTGAAATTTTAAAATGTGATAATAAAAGGAGATAAGCTTAGGCACCTTACATTTTTAATGCATTTATTTCAGCATTCAGTGATAAATGAATCTGGTAGTACCAGACCACAAATGGTTCAGCATCCCATCAAGGGCGTTAGAGGAAGAACTTTTATAAGGGTGTTCATGGAAGCAAGACAAAGAAAATATGTGATTGGTTACTGTAGAAAGCCCTCAGTTAGAGGTTAGTTGGCAGGTGCTGATGGGTAGAGTCTTTAGTTACAGGTTGGTTGGTGATTTCTGATTGATGAAGTTGAGGTTTACAATTGAGTTGAGTTTCGTTTGCTTGTGTGGGAAGGCACCAGGGCCATCTCAGCTTACTGTCCCCTACAGTTCATCATTTTAACTGGCTGACAGGAGGAGGGAGGGGCCCCTGCCTTCTCCGTACTTGCTAACTCTTGCTGTTTGTCTCTCTACTTCCAAATTAAGCCTGTTCCTTAGCCTAAACCATGTGATGTTGTAGAATTTTTCTCAAGCCCTGCTATGTGAGTAGTGATCACCCCAGGAGAGCAACACGGCATGAAACCATCTTCTTACATCTCTCCTTGAGGCTGAATGGGCTACAAAGCAATTCACTCTCTCATTCAACAAGCTGAATCCATACCACCACCCCAGGAGAAGTAGGTTCTATAATAACGCCTACGCCATGGAAGAGGGAGCAGGGGCAAAGCCTACATACCCAAGCTCACCTGGCGGATCAGAGGTGAAGACCCTGAAAAAAGAGGAAGGAACAAGACAGACGTGGCTCCTGCCCTCCAGTGCTGACTGGAGGCTCCTGGAGGGAATAGACCTCAAACATATACAAATCCCTATGTCCCTGTAAAGGATCTTTGTGCCAGGAGGAAGCAGCTGTGGATGTGACTGGAGGGAATAATGGGGCAGGCATTTTTGGATGAGGTGACCATGGCAAGATGTCTTCCGTGAAGTGAGACCAGTGAGGCCTGAAATTTGAGCAGAAGCCAGGATTTCAAAGGATCCATCCAGAGTCATCCAAGCAGGACTGGCATGGGCCAAGTCCTGAATGCAGGGTTGGAGCCCAGGTGGAAGGAGAATGTACGGAGATGAGGAGGATGGGGAGAGAAGTAGGAAGAGGAAGCAGAAGAGGTCAGCCCTGGCTTCCGGAGCCTACTAGGACTTTTGGGTTGAGAGACTGATGAGGAGGAATTTGGAGAATCTGGGCGCTTGTCACAGATCAAAGGCTATACAAGTGCAGTGCGCCAGTGCTTGAAAGAGCAGAATCCTTCAGTTGGGGCCAGGGTGAGCAGGAGTTCAGGACGGGAGAGTCACTGCCTGTACCCAAGCACATGTCCCTGGGGCTCTGGAGGCTTTCTCTGTAGATGTGCAAACTCTAGGGGATAGTACAGAAGAGAATAAGAATACCCTTCTTTTCTTTCCCCTTCTCCCTGTGGAATTTATGGGGTTTGAAACACTGTCCTAGCAGGAATACAGGAGAAACTATGAGAAATCTGACGCCACTAATCTAATTAAGGCATACTTGATTTGACAGCTATGTCCCAACTCAGCTGAGGTCCCTGTTCCTCTTCTTTAGAAGACAATAAGTTTCTCTGAAGTAAATCTGTTTCCCTGGGGAGACCCTGGGGTAACAACAGTGTTAGACAGGAGCCTTTGCTAAGCCAAAATTCAGAGGGAGACTGAGACTCTTTTCCATTTCAGGTTTTTTAAAAAAATGATTCTTATTTATTTCTGCCAGGCCACTGGGGGAGAACTTGGAAAACATATACATACAGACAATAAGCTCGGTATCAAAGGGGGACTTGTGTGCCCAGCTGTGAAAAACAATTGGAGAATTTCAGATGCTGGGCTCTGTTTATCCTTTCATCGTGATGGATAATCACTGTTTCCCTAAGAAAGTCTGTGTGTCATAATCAGATTTGACTTTGCAAATGTTGCATTTTCCCTGAGAGAACATGCAAATGGTTGCCTTTTCATGGCGAAGATTAACCCCAGTTCTGCTTCCTGCAAAAAGTACAGGAAATTTCATTGAAGACATTGAAACCTTAGGACAGAATTCCAGAGAGCAAGAGGCATAGGGACTTTAACCTCCACCCTCCGGAGTCCCTTTCTCAACTCCTACCTACTCAATGCTGGGGCCTTCTTCAGGCGTATCTCTACGGGGGATGGATGATCACTATGCTTCCTGTAGGACCACTGTCTTCCTGAACAACTGCAGCTGCCAGAGATTGTCTTTTGTGAGGGGATAACTGCTCATCCCAGTTCTACCCCATGCCCTTCTCCTCGACTCCAAAGGGCTGCCTGCTTACCCACTTCTGGGGACAGCCCTTTTGTGTATAGCAAGGGACCCTCCCACTCTCACTACTCTCCCTGTGAAAACAACATAGGTTGAGACTACCTTGGGCAAATCGCTTAACCTCTCCGAGTTTCAATTTCCCCATCAAGAAAATTGTCAAAATAGTAATACTTGTGATTATTTTATATGGTGGTTGTGAAAATTCCATTACATAATACACTCCTGGCATACAATGACTTCATTGTTGGTGTTAGCTAATGATGTCGTCATCATCAACACCTTCATGGTTATCATCATCATGAACATCTTTGTCGTCTTCATCATCATCATTATTGTCATTACCTGTTTCTTATAAATAGTAATAAACAACTCTAATCTCTCTACATGTTCTCATATGCTTTGGCATATGAAGCTTTCATTGTCTTGTACTGCTTGCACCCATCACTCCCGACCCTTGGTTCCCCCGCTTTTTTTTTTTTTTTTTGTGAGATGGAGTCTCACTCTGTCACCCGGGTTGGAACGCAGCAGAGCGATCTCAGCTCACTGCAACCTCTGCCCTCTGGGTTCAAGCAGTTATCCCCACTCAGCCTCCTGAGTAGCTGGGATTACAGGAACCCACCATCATGCCTGGCTAACTTTTGTATTTTTGTCGAGATGGGATTTCACCATGTTGGCCAGGCTGGTCTTGAACTCCTGACCTTACGTGATCCACTCACCTCAGCCTCCCAAAATGCTGCTAGGATCACAGGTGTGAGCCACCATGCTCAGCCAGTTCCCCCATTTTTAAAAGGGCAAACCAATGTGTGATGCCTTGTGCATCAGCTGGCATAGAGTAGAGGTTATGACACTAGCAATCTCCCTGTGGGTCCAGGTCCCTCCTCCGGGGTAACGCTTCTTTGGTCTCTGCTTTCCTCAAGGAGCTTAGGTGCTGCTGTGAACATCTAGCAGGATCAGTGGTTGTTCTTAAAATGGAAAGGAATTATACTTCCTTCTCTGCATAGTAACAGTTTTGGTGATGTCAGGGTAGCTAGGACTGCTGCCATTAAAGAAGTAAGAAAATGAGAGGACAAAAGGTGAACTGGTTATCTCGAGGCCACTCTTTACAGCGGAGGTCCCCCTGCCCTTCTCAGCCAGGCAGTCTTCCACAGGACGGCAGCTTTCAGGATGACATCCTTCATCACCCTATGACTTCATCCAGTTGTTCAGAATCACATGTACCTTGTTTCAAAATCTACCTAAATTACAGATATTTATTTAATGTCTTTAAGCCTCAATTTCCTCGTCTTGTTAAATGGGACCATAATAGTACCTACATCGTGGAGCTGTGAGTATTGAATGGGATAACCCATCTCAAGGGCTAGCACAGTACATCTTGGTAGTAAATATTCAATAAACTGGTCATTTTTCATCTTAAAGTAGGGTTAACACTCACATCACAGCTCTTGTGAAGGGAGTTTCACAAACTTGGCTTGCAGCCTGGCAGGCTCAGTAGCTGCTGGGCAGTATCATCATCTTTACTATTATTTTGTTCCAAAGCTCCAGCCCTTCTGCCCACCACATCTGGGCCACCCGCAGTCATTGCATGTGTCCTGTCTGATTGGCAGAATTGGCAGCCACACCAGCCATCCCTGACTCTGATACTTCCAAAAACATTTGCAGGCCAAATTCCAGACAGCAGCTCCAGCGTAGCTGCAAGGGGACCCAAAGCTCACACCAGCTGCCCAGGCCCCAAAGCTTCCCTGGCTGGTCGCCCGGTGCCCTGTACACTAAAGCCTGGGGCTGAAGAGCGCTCAGGTGGTGGATAATTATCCCACGCACTGCCAATGCCTGCATTTAGATGAGGCATTATTCAAATCCATCCCTCTCCAAAGAGCTTTGACATCTTCCTGGGTCCCAGGACACGCAGCCACAGAGCCACAGCCCTGGGCAGCCCTGGGCAGCCCTGCAAGTGGTCTGTCAGGAAGCACTGCAGAGTTAATGAGGTTTGTTTTCTGTGGTTTGTCAACCCTTGAAGCTATTGTTACTGCCCAGCCTTCTTCCCGTCATCTCTAATCTTCCTGTGGGTGTCTTTCAAAAAAGGCAGGGAAGGAGAAAGAGAGGGAGGGAGAGAAAGGGGAAGAACGAGAGAAAGAGAGGAGGAAACAAAAGAATTGCCTGGGTGCAGACAGATTTCTGCCTGCTCTCGATGCCTCCAGACATTCTCACCTTCCCTCTCACATGCTTCAAAAGGGCCCCACAGCTCTGAGAGCCCATGACAAAACTTTTCTCTCTTTCTACAAACACTCACTGCATCACCAGCAAACTCTGCCTAAGAGGAGCTCAGTAAGATTCCAGCCTGAATGCACAGAACCCACACATCATGCATATCTCATATGGACTCCAGGTACCATGATGAGAGATGATACATAATTTTTTGGCAAGAAAAATATCTAATTCAAGTAAACCATTGTGGCAACATGGAGATGCACCCCCAGAGGTCTTCAAGGCAAGACTTCCTGCTTAGCATCAGGGAGTGTGATCAGCAGGCAGCCTGTAGCTCTCGGCTCCCTTGGGGTCCACCCTAGCTGCAGAGAGCCACCTTGTCTAAGGCCATGTCCTTCTGGGGACAATGCACCCTCAATGACTGAATGGGGCAGGAGCATAAAGGCCCTGACATCCCTGCCCACCATGGGAGACTTCAATGGGCAACACTTCGGTTCTCCCGCTCTACTCCCTGTGTCAACCGAAGCTCTCTCTCCCTCCCTTTTCTGGAAGGAACCCACAAGAAGATTAGAGATTATGGGGAGAAAGCTAGGCAGTAACAATAGCCCCAAGGGTTGACAAGGAACACTGTTGGGTGTTCATTGCAGTGTGACCTTTCCCTTCCCAATCCTGCCTCCTACACCTCCTTTCACACGTGGGGGTCCCTGATACACATCTTGAACCCCACACTCTGTCTTGGCATCTGCTTCTGTAAAATCAACACGTACTAGTTTTCACTGGGAGTGTATTGAGAAAATCCAGAGAGGGTTTTCAGGTCGAAGGGAATATCTGAGCTCATGGGATATGTCAGTCATTTGAGACTCTAAAGAAGCTATAAGAATAGGCAAATGGAATGACTGTTGCTGGGTGCCACTGATGTTCTGCAGCAAGATAACAAATAGCTGGAAACAGAAATGGGCAGCTGAAAGCCAGATGTGGAAGCCAGAAAGCCTCCTTTGGAGGAAAGAAACTCTCATCTTCTGCAGCAGGAGGGTAGAGAAAGCCAAGGGCCAAGTTCAAGACTTAACAGAGCAGCTTAACTTCAAAGACTGTGCAAGGCTCCAGCAAGCTGGGTTTGTAAGGCTAACTGGGAGAACCTGGGTCCCTGGCCCCTGGTCCCCAGTCCCTTTGGTTCCTTAAAGATCTGGACTTTTCAGATTGCTCTGAATCTTCTGAGGTTGTAGACATGGCCCACCCCTCCCGATTATAAGACAACACACCCCATGCTGGAGGACAGTGCAGAGACCTCTGCCCTTAAGGGAACACATTACCCCTCAGGGGCCACCCCTACCTCCCTTCCTGGCCACTAAGCTCATAACTTGGGTTAAAGCACAGCATACTCCAGCAAGGATAGCTCTGAGACACCTGGAGAACAGGACGACTCCCACTGAACAACATTACAATGTCAGGATGCTCGTGGCTGACTGTAGAGGGAGAGGGTGAAAAGTTCAGTAAGCAGGTGCATGCTGGAATGTACACATGGTATACAGACAGAGGACCCACCAGAGGACAACACTCCAAGAGCAGGACTAGACGAGACATAGCACTTCCTAAAGCAATAAGGAATGTGATAGTAGCAGGGGCACCGTGTTCCAAAAATGCCAATAGTGCTTCTCCCCTACAGGCCAAGTCTGATGGAAGGAGAGGCTATTATAGAACTTGGCTCACTGAGAGCAACAGTGATAATGGAACCCCTGACATATTTGGGGTTATGTGACAGCCCTTGACCACCATAAACCAGGGGGTCACAATCATCACAATAACTGGCAAGGCTGAGGTGGCTCTTAATGGGGTTGGACCCTCAGAGAACTGTGGAGATGGTTGACAGAGCATGGCATTCCTAGTGGCAAAATAGATCAGCAGCCAACTAGGGGTCCAGCCAGCTTGTACCAGCAGAACAAACTAAGGATATGTGACCAGGAGGCTGAATCACAACACCTTGGCCAGTTTCTGGACTTGGTATTCCAACTTTGCTCAGCATGGGCCATTGCAGAGGCCCAACAGGTGAATGGAAGAGAGATGGTAAGGGTCCTCTTATGGCCTGAATTATTCCCTCCCAAATTCATATGTTGAAGCCCTAACCCCTAGGACCTCAGAATATGACTGTACGTGGAGATAGGGCCTTCGAAGAGGTGATTGAGGCAGTTAGGGTGGGCCCTAATGCAATCTAAGTGGTGTCCTGATAAAAGAGGAGTTTAGGACACATAGACAGGTATAGAGGGAAGACTGGGTGAAGGACAGGGAAAAGATGGCCCCCTGAAAGCCATGGAGACAGGTCTCAGAAGGAATCAACCCTACTGGTACCTTGATCTTGGACGTCCAGCCTCTAGAAGTGTGAGAAAATAAATATCTGCTGTATAAGCCACACCATTTGTGGGATTTGGTTATATGGTACCCCCAGCTGAGGATTACCCATCCCCATGCCTGCACCCATTGCCCCACTGCATTGAGGAGGCTGCATTGGGCTTGTATTGCTGTCCACCTTCTACCTCTATCTAATTCTTCTCTTAACACTTCCTTTCACAGGTGTGATTCCTTATAAAGGTCTCACTTCAAAACTCGATCTCAGTGTCAGCCTCTGACTGACTCAACCCATGGCAATCATGCATCATATAGAGAGCTGCACAAGCCCTAAGAGTTAGCCCAATAATTGTCACAAGGGGAATTCACCTGTGTAACCTCCACCTTGTAGCCCAAAAGCGTTCCTCATGCTCACTCAAGATAATGGCTGTGGCCAGGCGTGGTGGCTCATGACTGTAATCCCAGCACTTTGGGAGGCCAAAGCAGGCAGATCATCTGAGGTCAGGAGTTTGAGGCCAGCCTGGCCAACATGATGAAACCCTGTTTCTACTAAATATACAAAAATTAGCCAAGCATAGTGGCATGTGCCTGTAGTCCCAGTCCCAGCTGCTCAAGAGGAGGCAGGAGAATCGCTTGAACCTGGGAGGCAGAGGTTACAGTGAACCGATATCGTGCCATTGCACTCCAGCCTGGGCGACAAAAGGAAAACTCGGTCTAAAAATAAGATAATGGCTGTGAAATTCTTCATGAGGTTCTTGGTAGGAGAAGTTTGTTCTTCTGGTAATGACTATATAGTTTCCCAACATATAAATATACCACAATTAATTTCCTTCATTCTATTAGATATCTCCATTGCTTCCATTTTTTCTGTTGTAAATCAAAATACTATGAACATTTGTGTAGATTTCTTATATGAACACATGTATTTATTTTTCTTGGGTATATACCTAGTAGTAATAGTCTTAGGTCATAGAATAGGTATGTGCTTAGATTTAATAGATAATGCCAAACTGTTGTCTAAAATGGTTTTAACTTGTATTTCCCTGAAAAATAATTGGTGTTTGACATCTTTATCATATTATTAGCCATTTGCATATCCTGCTCTGTGAGGTACTCATTCAAGTCTTTGTACATTTTTTATTGTTGTCTATTTTCATATTAATTTGTGGGTCTTGCTCATATATTTGAAATATTTCCCTGTCAGATATGTGTACTATAAATCTTCTGTTCCTCTGTGGCTTGTCTTTTTTTTTTTTCTCATTTAGTTATGTCTCTGAGCAGAGCACTTCATATATGCATGTTTGTGTGTGTGGTTGTGTGTGTGTACAGACATATATCACACAATATTTTGATCAACAATGGACCACATATATGATGGTGGTCCCATAAGATTATAATACCATATTTTTGCTGTACCTTTTCCATTTTTAGGTGTGTTTAGATATGCAAATACTTGTCACTGTGTTATAATTGCCTGTAGTTTCAGTACAGTAACATGCTGTACAAGTTTGTAGCACAGGAGCAAGAGGCTACCCCATATAACCTAGGAGAAGAGCAGGCTCTACCATCTACGTTTGTGTAAGTGCACTCTACCATGTTCATACAATGACAAGATCACCTAATGATGCATTTCTCAGAACAGATGTCCACCAATAAGCGATTTATGACTATACATATACACACATGTAAGTTAAATCATGTGTATATATAAATGATTATACATGTATTTTTAAATTTTTGGTTAATGCTTTATTGTGTTCTGTTCAAGAAACCCAAAGTCATGAACATATTCTCTTTTGTTTTATTCTAAAAGCTTTATATTTTACATCTTACATGAAGGTTTAGGATGTATTTATTTCAAGTTATCTTCATGTATGGTGTGAGGTAGGAACCAAGGTTTGTTGCTTTACTTATAGATACCCAGTTGTTCCAGCATCATTTATTGAAAAAAAAATCTCTTGTTCAGTGAAATGCTGAGACACGTTCATGAGTATGAATAAAATTTACAAATTAATATGCAAATAGACAACAATAAAAAATGGACATAGACTAGAATTAGTATTTCACAAAGCAGATAATATGGCCAATAATATTATAAGCCTATGGAGACAATATATATGTGGGTCTGTTTCTGGACACTCTTCCATTTGTGTATTTAATTATCCTTGTACCAATATCATGCTGTCTTAATTACTCTAGGTTTAAAATAAGTTTTACAATAATGTACAATAAGTCCTCCAACTTTATTTTTCAAGTTTGTCTAGGTTTATTTTAGGTCCTTCGCATTTCCATATAAATGATGACTTTTTGGGATTGCATTGAATCTCCAGATAATTTGGGGATTGGCCATACCCAGTTTTCCAATTATGAATTTGGTATATCTCACAAATATTTAGATCTTAAATTCTCTCACTTAGGTTTCATTGTTAAAAGTACAAGGGCAGCTGGGCACAGTGACTCATGCCTGTAATCCCAGCACTTTGGGAGGCCGAGGCAGGCAGATCACGAGGTCGGTAGATTGAGACCATCCTGGCCAACATGGTGAAACCCCATCTCTACTAAAAATACAAAAATTAGCTGGGCATGGTGGCATGTGCCTGTAATCCCAGCTACTTGGGAGGCTGAGACAGGAGAGTTGCTTGAACCAGGAAGTCAAATGTTACAGTGAGCTGAGATCGCACCACTGCACTCCAGCCTGGATGACAGCGAGACTCCATCTCAAAAATAATAATAAGAATAATAATAATAATAAATAAAGCACAAGGGCCAGTTTTTCTACCATTACTGCAAGAGCCAGTTTGTCTCCCATTACTGCAGCTGAGGTAGGAAGAGGTCCATACCGCAGCACAGTTATAAGAAAAATTAGGCCAGGCAACACATGCTGTCCAGCCAGCATTACCCATCAGAGGGGTGGTGCCTCTTGCAGGAATGCACCTGCAGTAGAATTCCTGCAACCCTCACTAATTAGCTGGTAGAAGCTCATAGGAAATGTGGTCTTAGTAAAAAAGCTGTGGTTGGATTCAGGATGCAACAACTGGGGATATTAGTAAGTGGTGAAGCCAGGATTTAACCCAAGCAACTACACCTCAACATCAACTCTCTTCATTACTACACTACCTAATCTCATAAGGTTGAAATAATAATAATAAAAAATAGTCAGGTGTAAAGTATTGTGTACCGGGTACACAGCCTACAGTCATCAACTGTGAATTACTATTGTTCTTGGCATACCTTTGCATTGCTTTGTGGCCGGTGTAGTTGTAATGCTGAGCAAAAGCAACTTCAGCCCAATTCACCTCTACTTTTCCACCAATACTCAAATCAGGACAGACTTTGTAATGTGATCTGTTTGAAGCTTCAATTAACAGAAACAAAAGAAGCATTTTTGTCCTTCTAAGACTGTCTTATTTCACTTAGCATAATGCCCTCGGGCTTCATCCGTGTTGTTGCAAATGATAAGATTTCCTTCTTTTAAAAGGCTGAATAATTGTCATAGTCCATTTTCTGTTGCTTATAATAGAATACCTAAAATTGAGTAATTTATAAAGAAAAGGAACTTATTCCTTATAGTTTTGAAGGCTGGAAAGTCCAAGGTCAAGGGGCCACCCCTGGGGAGGGTCTTCTTGCTGGTGGGGACTCTCTGAGGTGTCTTGAGGCAGGAAGGGCATCACATGGTGAGGCAGCTGAGCATACTGTATAACATGCTAGCTCATGTTTTTCTCTCACTGTAAAGTCACCAGTTCTCTCGCCATGATAGCTCATTAATCCATGAATGGATTAATCCATTCATGCCCTCTCGATCCAATCTCTCTTCAAGGCCCCATCTCTCAACATTGCCACTTTGAGAATTAAGTTCCACTGTGAGTTTTGGTATTGAATATATAGCAATATGAGTTTGCTATTGAAACCATAGCAAATATACTCCATTATTTGTACATACCACATTTTCTTTATCTGTCATCTGTGATGGACATTTGGGTTGTTTTTCTATCTTGACTATTGTGAATGATGCTGCAATGAACATGGGCATGCAAATTTCTGTTCCAGATTCTGATTTCAATTCTTTTGTATACATACCCAGAAGTAAAAATGTTGGATCCTATGGGAATTCTATTTTTAATTTTTAGAGGAACCTCCATACTGTTTCCAATAGTGGCTATGCCATTTGACATTTCCACCAACAATGTCCACAGGTAAAATTTTTCCCCGTCCTTCCCAACCCTTTTTTCCTTTTTTTTTTTTTTTTTTTTTTTTTTTAATAGCTATTCTAACAGGTATGAGGTGATATCTCACTGTAGCTTTGATTTGCATTTCCCTGATAACTAGTGATATTTGGCACGTTTTCATATATTAATATGTGGTAGCTATTTGTATATGTTCTTTGGAGAAATGTCTATTGAAGTCCTTTGCCCATTTTAAAATCAGTTTATTTGGGTTTTTTTTTGTTTTGTTTTGCTTTTGCTGTTGAGTTATAGAAATTTTTAATATATTTTGGATATTAACTTCTTACCAGATAAATGGTTTGCCAATATTTTCTCCAATCCTATAGATTTTCATTTCACTCTTATTTCTTTTGCTGTCTGGCTTTTTAGTTTGATATAGTCCCACTTATCTATTTTTGATTGTATTGCCTTTGCTTTTGGTATTATATTTAGAAATCATTGCCAAGACTAATGTCAAGAAGGTTTTCCACTTATATAAAGTATTCAGAATAGTCAAATCATAAAAGCAGAGAATAGGATGGTGGCTTCCAGGAGCTAGGAGGCAGGGAGGGGAAATGAGGAGTTGTTCAACGAATACGAAGTTTCATGTATGCAAAGTGAGTAAGTTCTAGAGAGCTGCTGTACAACACAGTGCTTGTACTAACAACATGGTATTGTGCACTAAAAATTTGTTAGGAGAGTAGTTAAGTATTCTTATCCTCCCACCCCCAAACACACACACACACACACACACACACACACACACACACACACACATATCTATATAGGGACAACAGGAAACTTTCAGAGGTGATGGATATGTGTAGTATCTTGATTGTCATGATAGTAGGTGCATGCATATGTCCAAACTCATCAAATAGTATGCATTAAGCATGTACTCTTTTTTCACATGTCAGTTTTACCTCAGTACAGCTGGTTAAATATAGAAAAATAAAATAAAACAAAAATGTATAAATCAACAATAATGTTAAACTTCTTTTTCCATCATCCATCCTTTCTCCAAGAACTAGGCTTCCTCCTACTTCCCAACCCAATCTCCCATCTACTCTCTGGGGTAAATACTTGGCTCCAGCCAAACTAGTTCCTGCACTATTCCAACAATACCCCCCTGGGCTTTCTTGCTTCATGCTAGTTAACTGTCTGAAGTTGTTTTCCCTTGGGATTCCCTTTCAACTCCTCCTCATTCTATGTAGTTCAGTGTCCCAGTCCCTCTAGGGAATCTTCCTTGAGCAGCCTAGCCCACACAGATTTCTCATTCCTCTGAACTTGAACATTGTCTGTATCAGTCACTTGGCAATTAATCATGCTGCAAGAAACGTCTTCTATTGTGGCATTGAAACATACATTTGTAATTTTATTTTGAGGGTTTACATATTGTTTCCTAAACCAAACAGAAAGCTCATTCAGGGACCACGTCAATTCAAGAAAGCTGTTCAATTCATCAAAATTCTTTCTATGCTTTTTTAAGGCACAAGAAAATTTATAAAACAAGTTGAACTTGTCTTTTCCTTCAAGGAATGAACATGTGACTATAGAAAGAGCACTGGACTAGAACACCAATGATGAGTGTTCAAATTTAAATTCTGCCACTGAAACCATATGACCTTGGATACGTTATTTAGCCTCTATGAACTATTTGTCAAGAGGAAACCACGCTCCCACAAGATTTGCTTTTTGATATGGGGTGAGAGGATTCCAAGCAGAGGGAACAGACTGTGAAGATCTTCGGAGAGAAAAAAAAAAAAAGAGCTTGGTGTATTCAGGAAAATTAAAGGAAACCAGGCTGGTTATATTAATTGAGTATTTACTCTGAACTGACATTTTCTAAGCATGTAGTATCTCACTTTAGTCATCACAATAACTCTGAGAGTTAATCTCACAACAGGGTAAACTGAGATACAGAGAAGTTACATAACTTGGCTACACAGCTAATGCATGGGAGAGCTGGAATTCCAAGTCAGCCAATGTGTTCCAGAGTCTGACCTCTTCTACTGCCTTCATTATTCTGAGTCAGGCTGGGCCAAGCCCTGCAAAGCAGTAGAGACCTGGCCAGTGGGTTTACCTATTTTATTAAGTATCATAAAACCACTGAAAGGAGTAAAGCAGGGGAGCGCACGATAACTTTATGCAGTAAGAAGGTCACATTTTAACAACAGATTTTATCAGGATGCAACCTACATACAAAAAAGTGAAAATATCTAGCTCGATAGATATTTTAAACAAACACGTGTTATCAACACTCACATAAAGAAATAAAACATTAGCAGAATCTAAAAAATGCCTCATGTCCCCTTCTAATCACTACCCATCCCCCAAATGTACTCACATTACTCCTTTCAAACACCGTCGATGAGTTTTGCATGTTTTTTAACTTTATGCACATGGAATCATAGAGTATGTTTTCTTTTGTGTTTGGGTTTTTTTTTTTCTCCTCAAAGTCATTTGTGAAATTTATCCATGATGTCTATAGTTATAGCTGATTCATTCTCATTTCAGTACAAAATCTATTTAATAAGCCTATCACCTTTTTTATCCATTCTACTGCAGTGGCTCATTTGAGTTGTAAATGTCCAGTTTGGGGCTATTACAAAAAGTAGTTGCTTTGAATATGCTTGTTGTTATGATTTGACATATATGTGTGTGTGTGTCATATATATGTCAATATATATTGTGAGTGTGTGAGTATATACGTATGACGTGTATATATATGACACATATACACACACATAATTCAGGAACATACGTAAGACTGGAACTGCTGAGTCATAAAGTATGCCAGTGTGTGAAATGGTTGAACCAGCTTATGCTCCCACAGTAACATATGAGAGTTTCAGTTGATCTACATAGGTATCAACACTGGGTAATGCCAGTATTCATCATTTTAGCCTTTCCTGGTGTGTATGTGGTATTACAGTGTCTTTAATTTCATTTCCTTGATGACTAACAAAGTTGACCATCTTTTCCTATGTTTGCTAGTCATTTATGAAGTCTCTGTCAAAGTCTTTGGCTCACATTTCTATGGAGCTTACTTTCTGTTTTTATTGATTTTAGAAGGGTATTTTTTAATCCACTCGATATGAGTCCTTTGTTAAGATACATGCTTTATAATTTTCTCCCAGTCTGTGGTTGCCCTTTCCTGCCCTCGGTGGTACTTCAGGTGCATGGCATGCGGCCCTTGGTTTTGATTTTCTCCATCCTATCAGGGATGACAGCTAAACCTGTTCTGAATTATCTGAGAAGGATGCCTGCCTATAATTATAGCATGACAGCCTTGCACAGGGCTAAATATTACAGTCTGAAGGGACCCATACTACCTGGACATTCCACAGAACATCACATTAACTCAATCCACCAGTGACATCTTGCTAATTGGATAGGAAGATACGACAAGAATGGTGAAGATCTCTGTAAGAAATGTGCTCCAAAGAGCAGAAAATAAACCATGTTAAGATTTAAGGGTCTGCCATATCAGTGACATTTTTAGGAGGTCAAGTGGTCTGGGGTATTCTTGGACTTTCTCATCAAAGAAAATGCTGAATTGTTGCATCTGGACTTCCCACCACTACAAGCATAATGTCCAGTAGTCTTCATCGGGTTCTAGAGGAAGTGCATCTCCTGCGCTTCAGAGTACTCTTCCAGCCTATCTACCATGTGACACAGAAGGCTGCAACTTTGAGCAGCACAAGACCAGGAAAGTGCTCTGCAGCCGGTCCAGGCTGCTGTACCAGTGCCCTGCCACTTGGGCCCTATGAATTGGAAGACCCTAAGGTACTAAAGGTATCCTTGGCAGGAAAAGATGCCATGTGAGGCTATGGCAAGTCCTAGTAGGAGAATCACAGGTCACATAAGAGTAGACATTATGTGTATGGAGCAAGACCATGCCAATAAACAGATCCTGGGATGCAATTTGGCCCTGATAGAAAAGAAATACCTGATCACAGGGCAGCAACAAACTCTGTGGCCAAAGTTTCCCTTAGATACATGGATTGTACCAGGCCCTCCAAGTCATGGTAGGCAGGCCCAAAGCACTGATGGAAGTTGTTCATACAGGATTGGTCATGAGCAGGGCTAGAGGATACAAGCAAAGCCCCCTAAACAATGGTCCACATCATCCAGCCTGGGTCCGTGTTACCCAGGGCCCCTCTCTCAGCTCACACATATGGCCACTTTTAAGGAGTTCCCTTATGACCAGAGGAGAAGAAAGGCCAGGACTTATTCAGAGGGCTCATCAATTATTTGATCCTCCTTGCCTGGAGACAGCTGCCTACACTGAGGCACAAGCCCTCCCAAGCACCAGTCTCTAATACTTAGTGGACATGGGGGTACAAAGACCCGGACCCCATGCCTTGTAGTGAGGGGCCATCACTTGCTACAGATCTTTTCACAGGGCCAGGTGAGGCCTCATGTAACTATATTGTGGTTCAACACCTTACTTTGCCTCGTCTGGCTTCCCTCACACTCTTAAAGGTGTTATTCCTACCAGCAGTCTCAAGTAAACTTCCTGAGTGCAAACCTTCTCAGCCTCTTTTTCTGGAAACCATCACCAAAGACAGGCATTCTCCACTCTTGTGAAAGACCCAAAGTGAGGGAGGAAGCCATCTGTATCAGTCCGTTCTCAGGCTGCTATGAGGACATCCCCAAGACTGAGTAATTTGTAATGAAAAAGAGTTTAATGGACTCACAGTTTCACATGGCTCAGGGGGTGTGGTCTCACAATCATGGCGGAAGGTGAAGGAGGAGCAAAGGCACATCTTACATGGCTGCAGGCAAAAGAGCATATGCAGGAGAACTGCCCTTTATAAAACCATCAGATCTCATGAGAACTCACTATCGTGAGAACAGCATGAAGGTAACTGTGACCATCTCTGTGGACTTTGAGTGTTTCCAGTGGAGGATATAGCAGGTAGAGGGGACAGAACCAGCCCTGAGGTGGCAGTACATTCAGCTAGCTCTGGGAACAAGGAGGGAGCCAGGGTAGCTAGAGTTAAATGAGCAAGGATAGAATGGTAGTTAGAGAAGGGGAAGGTTAGAGAAATGGATGATAACTTGAGGGAAAGTACATTAGTAGAAGTAAGAAGCCACTGGAGGAGTATGAACAGAGGCATTACATGATATCAGACTTACATTTTATAGAAATCGCTTTGGTTCCTGGGTTGAAGCCAACTGTTGGGACCAGGGTACAAGCAGGACCAGTCAAGAGGCTTACAAAAATTCAAAAGATCATCCTGAAAAGATGGTCTCCCACCACCTATGGGGCCACTTACAACATCTCCCGCTATTTTATAGAGAAGGGAAACATGGAGTTAGGCAATTTTAAGAACCATCAGTAAGAACAGCTATAAGGCAGAATCCTTCCAGGCTCTTCTTCACCTCCTCTTAACCACTTTTCAGTGTAAATCCGCATAAGCCAGCGACTCCTCTCCTTGCACTCCCTACACAGTAGGGGCCAGGCTCTGGGCACTCAATAGACTATAGCAAATGGCACATCTGCCAGCTTGTTCTGCCCATAGTGTGAGCACCTTGAGAGCTGGGACCCCATCTCATTTTCTTTGCACCTTCATTGCTTGGGGAAAGGAGGCACCAAAGAAACATTTTTGGAATAGGTGAACAAATTACTAAATTACTTTATCAATCCCCAAAACACTCTCTGAATTAAGTTTCCTAATTCCCCCATTTTACAGAGGAGGAGACAGAAGCTCAAAGAGGTCAAGAGTCTTGCAGAGCAGTGTAAAAACACATGAATCCAGATCTGTCTAAATCCAGATACCAAACTTGGATTTGAATGATAGATAGACAGAAAACAGGTATAAAATATGTGGCAAAAAACACTGCTAAAAGTGTTATTTTAAACTAAATTTATGCGTATATATACCCTCCATACACACACACACACACACACACACACACACACACAACGTAACTCTTCCTTGTAGGTAAGGTACATGTGTCTGAATAGATGTACACATGTATCAATGTGTACTTAAACACATATATACCATAGATGTGGATAAATATAGCCATGATTGTTAATTGAATATTTACTAGGTGCCAGTTTCTATGCTAATGTTTCATGTGCAGCATCTCATAACATTCTAACAAATCTATGATTGGCATCACCACTTTAAAAATAAGGACAGTGGGTTTTGGAGAAGGTAAACATTTTAGTCCAGCCTCTAGGGTCACAGAGTTGCTAGTTATCTGATGCTGAAGACAGGTCTGCCTGCCTTTAACTGTTTTGGTTCTTCCCATGTATTTGTAAAGTGTTTCTACACACTGTGTTCTCTAAGATACAATATACCCATGTGTATTTTATGCTCAAAGCAGATGTGCTATGAATGACATCATTACATATGAGAGTAGAGATGGCCCCATGTTTCTATATCTGTTTACTGTAAATGGATCTACATGATACATACATATGCCCGTAGGAAGACTTCTTCAGGCTTAAGAGTAGAAGTATTTTTGTAGCCTTTTAGTGTGCTTTTTCATTGCTTACCTGGCATGACATTAAACTTGGCAACTTTAATATGACTTTAACTTCAATTTTCTTTCCTCTTGGATGCCAGCCACACATCCCTGTTTACAGGGAGCACTAAACAAAAGTGAAGGAAGAAGAAAAACAGGTTCCATCCATTTTCCTTCTTGCTAATTGGGGATTTATTACTGGTTCACTTGCTCACAACGGCAGGGAGCAGATACACCCTTCGGTTTCTGGGCCCCGGGCTGCTAATTGGAATGCATGTGGTGTTATGAGGTTACTCTCAATGGCTGCCTCATATGGGAGCAGAAGGATGAAGGCACAATGATATTTGTGTGCATTTATTATTGTTCTTGCAGCATAGGAAGTGCTTCCCAGAGGGTGGTGGGCTTACCCTTCAGCATGCTGAGCTGCAACTGATGGGGGTTTTGCCCCCTTAGAGTTGTGCTCATTCGTTGATTCATTGGCTCTCACACTCATAGTGTGATAAACTTTTACTGACCCCCTACTAAGTGTGCGCCTGTGCTGGGTCCTGTGGGGTGCAGACGCCTCCAGCCTTCAGGGAGCTGACAGTGTAGGGAGAGACACAGGTGGCGAACAGAAAAGGACCCTAGAACCTCATGTGTGGTTCTCTGCAGGTGATGCTAGGGGCCACAGAGGGGCTGGGAGAGAACAAAATGATCATCCTGGGATTCGGAAGATAAGTGGCCAGGTGTTGAAGGTTGAGTAAAAGTTCAGAGAGTAAAGAAGGGGCAGGGACATTCCAGAGGAGAGCCTGGAAGCCCAGGGGTGCCATGTTGGGGGAGAGTGAGTGGCTGATGAGAATGAGTATGAATGAATGGACCTGGATGGAGAAGCAGAGTTCAGAGAGTTCATATCTGGCACCCAGAGGAAACCCTAAAGGAGTTTTAAAGATTGCCTATGGGCTGGAGGAGAAAAGAGCGATGTGGCCGAGTATTTGAAAGAAGGAGAAGCAGGGCCAAGCAGTCAGAGGGATGCCGGGTAGGGAGCAGGAGAGAAGGAGCTGAACGTTACCTCCTCTCTGGATTGCTGAAGTCTGGCCCCTAGAGAGGTTGGGTGGGCATTACCAATAGTGCACTTCTGCCTCTAAGGAGATTTATGGCCCTAGTGCTAACTTACTAGCAACTGGAATAAAAAATGGCCGAGCAAACCATCAAAAGACAAACTTAGGCACATTAAAATTTCAACAAGTTTATTTCAGCATTCCGTGATTCATGAACCAGGCAGCGCCAGACCACAAGCAGTTCAGGGCTCCTCCAGAGGGTAAAAGGGTCAGTTTTTACAAGGTATTCACAGATGCACATCAAAGAAAATATACGATTGGTTAAGGTCTAAAGACCTTAGAGGCTAGCTGGTGGTTTGAGATTGGTGAAGCTTTAGTTTTATTTTGCTATTTACATTGAGTGGGTTTGTTTGCTCATGTATGAATGCAAGGCACTGCAGAGGTCTCAGCCTAATGGGCTTCCAATTAATTATTTTAACACCACTGTACCTTAAAGTTTCTAAAACACATTTCCACTCTGAACCCCATTTGAGCTTCTCAACACCCCTTAGGCATAACCATTACATACCTGCATTGTGCAGACAAAAACAAAAAGATTGTGCCTTTGATTTGTCTGAACACACCTTCTGGAAGCTCTGCACCCAGCTTCCTCCCACGTGTCCACCAGGGCTCCCAACTTCAGGAGGTGCTTGCTGGATACCCAAGGTCACCCTCTCCTGTGTGTGCTCCTGGCTTCAACTCCTGCATGATCTGCCCTGCCCGTCCCCGCTGCCCCCCACTTCCTGATTGATTTGCTTCATTCCTATTGTAGCATGAACACTTCAACCTGTTTTCCAAATCCTTTGTCTTCCTGCTTCAGGGTGTTTCTGTCTACTGTTTCCACTGCCTGGACCAATCGATAATCTACCAGCCAGCTCACTCCTACACAGAGGTCAGATCTTTCACAGCTTAAACATCGCTCTGTCTAAAGTACCTCTGGCTTTATAATTTAAATCAAATTCAGATATTAGACATCTATTTGTGTGATCTTTGTTTAAGGTCTCTGATCCTCAGAGAACATAGCACAAAGTAACTGATCAAAAAATGTTTTAAATAAAAATATGTATTTAGAAAGGTTACAAAGAGACCAGGTGCAGTGGCTCACACCTGTACTTCCAGCACTTTGGGAGGCCGAGGCGGGCAGATCACTTAAGGTCAGGAGACCAGTCTGGCCAACATGGAGAAACCCCGTCTCTTCCAAAAATACAAAAATTAGCCTAGTGTAGTGGTGCACACCTGTTGTCTCTGCCCAGGAGGCAGAGGTTGCGGTGAGCCGAGATCATGCCACTGCACTCCACCCTGGGCAACAGAGTGAGACTCTTGTCACGAAAAAAAAAGAAGAAGAAAAGAAAGGTTACAAAGAATTGAGGTATGGTTAAAACCTAAAAATAAGTTTCTGGCTCTGACCATGCCCCCTTGTGACAACACTGCACTGCCTTTGTGTGGCATTGAGTAAGTAACCCCACTATCTCCGGTCTAAATCTGCCCACCACAGGAAGGCTTTGCATGTGACTTGCCCCGTCTGTCTTTTACCCCATCTGGCATCTAACAGCCTGTAAAAGGCCGCCCCCTGGCGGTCCTCTACTATCAGCAGCACCAACACTGCAAAAGCTACAAAGTCAAGATCAATAAGCCACACAGAACAGATGATTTCCCACAGTACACAGGCTTTTCTGACAAAAAACTGTCAGCCTGCTGGCCAGAGCTATTAACTCCATCATTTTCTTTAGGCTTCTCTGGTTAGTAAAGCTCATCCCTTCATAAATGGATTCTAGAAGTGAAAGCTGAAAGGAGTGGCAGCAATGGGATCATCAAGGTCAGGAACAGCCAACACTTGGCACTCGTACTACTCCTTCTCTGCTGCACACTGACAGGCATCACTAATAGATCACAGCACTCTTTCAGAACACACCACTGTAGGCAGCTAGGAGCAAGATGCCTGCTGGAAACAGATGTCCCACCCAGTTGGAATGTTTGAAAAGGCTTTGAATGAAGGTGCTCTTTACACAAGGGCTCCTAACCCTGTTATCAGGGTCAGGAGAACCAACACAGACTGCCCAGTCACCAGAGACTAGAAGCACTAGGGTTGGGGGATCTACTCCTAGAGAAGAAGCGGGTGGGGGATCAGCCTGAAGACTGCGTTTAAAGCTGGAGCCATGAAGAAGGCCACCTGATCAGACAGACACAGGCATGGTCCTAACTGGGCAACCAATGCAGGGAGGGAGCAGAGAAACACACACCCCCATCTCTGTCTCCTCTGCCCTCTAGCCTCCAGCCCACCTGGAAGCCAGGAGGCAGTAGACAGCTGGTGACATATTTCCCTGAGGCCAGTCAGACCCCTCCCCACCCAGGACACAGGGCAGGACAGAGAAGGTCTGAGCATGGAGTCTCCAGAACACAGCACGAGGAAAAGGTCCAGGTTTGCAGTCGTCTCAGGTTGAGTTCCTTAACTGCTGGGATGTGCAATGACATTGCTTCTTCTCATGATGTTCAGCAAAGGAAGCAGGGGACGCAGGATGGAAGGGAGAGCTGAGCCAGATCCCTGGGTTAGAGGAGGCCTCAGCGGATCTGCTCCCCTTTCCCTTTAGGCAAGGGGGCCGGCCCCCTGTGCTCCATTGTCAGCCTGTACTTGGCTGCAGGCTGTTCCCTGGCGAGGGGGCATTCTCTCTCTGGAAAGGATACCTCTCAGGAGGAGAGGACATCAGGAGCCCTCTGTTGACAAAAGTCACAGCTGATAGGGATCTGAGCTGAGCATCGATACTATCCATGGCAGAGTCAGGTATCCGTGTGCAAATCCAGTCTCTGCCACTTATTAGCTGAGTAACTACAGGAAAATGTTTAACTTCTTTGAGCTTCAGTTGGCCATAGCCTTCAGTGTCAGGGTGAGGAGTACAGTAACTAAGGTACGTAGAGCCCCTGGGACAGTGTAGGCCGGAGCCTTCTTCTTTCCTCCCTAGCTGATGCTCTTTCATCTCTGATAACTGAAAATGTGGGGTCATAGAGACCTGACTTTTGCAAAGTCAGGGCATGGGGGCAAGAGAAGGAGGGCAGGAAAGAAGGGAGGGTAATGGGCAGCTGTAGGTTGCGGTTTCAGCAGCCAGGAAAGTTCAGTGGTTAGCACCAAGACCCCAGTCCCTTAGAGGAATGGGCTGTTGGAAGCAAAGATTGAACCCTGGCGGGCGGAAGCTGGGAATCTATGGAAGAGGTGGAAACATTATTCCAGAAGAAACAAGACAGGATTATGAGTCCTGAATCATAGGGATCCTAGGCAGCTTGAACTGATGTTAAGTGTCCCTAGACAACTTCTCTGAGGGATGCTGTAGCATTCAGCAAGGTGCCTTGAAAATAGAAGGCACTAAATAGATGGCATTAGTAATCATATAAGGATTAAAACAAGTGGCACTCAAGTGGCTCCAGCTAATTGCTGGGGTACAAGTGCTGCCACAAAGCCTCTATGAGTGCTGTCAACCAAACTGTGTCCCGCCCCCTCTAAATTCATACGTTGAAGCTCTGATATATTAAGGTTAAGGTAATTACAGTTAAAGGAGGTGATAAGGGTGGGACTCTAATTCCACAGGACTATGGCCTTATAAGAGCAGGAAGAGAGAGGACTGAGAGATCTGCCTGTCTCTCTCCACCATATAGGGACAAGAAGGCAACCATTTGCAAGCCAAGAAGAAAACTCATACCAGAACCCAACTGTGCTGGCACCCTGGCCTCAGACTTCCAGCCTCCAGAGCTACAAGGAATAAATGTCTGTAGTTGAAGCCACTGTCTGACATTTTGTTATGGCAGCCAGAACTGATGAGCACAGTGAAGAAGGCAAGAGAGCAATCGTGTTTCTGCTCTCATTGTAGGAAGGCCAGGGCTGTGCCCACTCATCTTTGCAGCAGGGTTGGGGAGAGGGAGGAAGGAGTGGAACCTTTGCCTCTGGGTAGCAGGGAGGGTGTGGAGGAGGGGATATCTGAGTTGGCCCTGAATGATCCATGGGTTTGCTATGAGAGATGATGTAGAAAGACCTCCCTGGAGAAAGAAAAATAAATAAATAACCGTGAGTGAAAACAGGAGAGTTTTCACCTATGGCTGTTCTTTTAAGACTGATTCATCTTTCATGTGTTCAGAAGATATTTGAGATTTCCAGGCCCCTGCAGGGGACAGAAGAAACTGAAATAGGAAGTCAGTTTATCAAGAGAATCGTAACTGGGTTCTAACTTCACAGGGAGGAAGACTGGGGTGGGGGTTCAGAGGGCATGGGGTGCAGGGACATTACCATTCCTTGGTGAGACAGAGATCACATAAAAATATGCCATATTCCTTATTATCTCCTGGTCTTGCTTTCACTCTCCACCTCCTAATTCAGAATCTAAAGTTCTCATCCATCGCCATCTTGAATGTATTTAAGAGGTTCCTCTGGAAGATCTCTAGCAGGTGGGGCCTTCAGGGTGAGCTCTCCTCTAGCAAGACAATGGGAGAGAAAAATGGATAAATAAAATATAGAAATACAGGATCCTAAGAATGGAAGACCCTTGCAGGGGACGCTGTTGAAGGAGAGGAGGGCCAACAACCCTTTATGATCACCTCACTCGTAGCTAACCTGGACAAGGGGCTTGGGAAAGGGCCCTGGATCAGACACATCCATGTTTCAACTTGAACAGTCATTTAGTGGCTGGGTGAGCAGAGGTCAAGGGGGAAACATACTTGGAAGGATGTGGAAGGAACAAAGAGCGAAGATGTGAATAGACAGTACTCTGCACTGGGGAAATGAGGTCAGCAGTGAGAGAGGATGAGGCTGGTGAGGGTTTGGGGGCAGATCAGGGCACGTCAGCATAGAAGTCTGGACTTTACACTGGTTAAAACAAGGAGAAGCCTGAGAAATGATTCAAAGGCCAGAACTGCATTTTTGAAACATCACTTTCCAGCACTGGAGATCGTGGTGGGTAAACAGAAGGTGCTCACTTGTGCATGAAGTGCAAGGCTCCTGGTGCCTGCTGAAACAAGGTCAGCTTCCCTGATCTACATTCCTGCCTTCTCCACAACTGAAAGTACAGCTGAGTCCCCACCTCCCCAGATATCTTTCCTTCCTGCTGGCTGCTTTTTCAACTGAATGTGGGAAGTTTGATTCATTTTCTTCAATATCAGCAAACACAGAGGAGGCAAGACTGAAGGCAAGAATCCAAAGTGGTGCTGTCTACCCTTACAGAACTGGTGGGCTTGGGATGCGTGCAAGGTTTTTGCTGAAAATGAGTCTCTGCAGGGCCTCTGCAGTGGCTGAGAGAGCTCAGAAACAAAGCAATTAGCTGCGGACTTTGACTTAACAAATCCAAGCGGCTCTTGGTTCTAAAACTCTGTTAAGCCTGCTCCCCCACCAATATCCCCAGCCCAGTAAATGGCATCTACTCTAGTAGAAAACTTAGGAGACATACTTCATTCAAATGTAGCCCAAATCCCTGTCTGGTCACTTCCTCCACCCTTGGCTCTAATTCAATCCACCTATCATCCATTCTCTGGCTTCCACACTCGGCCTCAGGACCTTTACGGACCTTTCAACCCATGGCCTTTAAGGATCTCTAAAATCTTGCCTCTGCTTGTGGGTGCATCTTGTCTTCTGCAACAACTACCTGTCCCTACGATGCCCACACACCCACTCCCCTACACACGTGCACACACACACACAGACACACATGTGTGCACACACATACTCACAGGCACATATGTCACAGCAATACATGATCGATTTCACTTCTCTATGTAAATTACACTTTCTCATTTTTCTGTTCCTTTGCAGTTTCTTTTCCCGCTATCCAGGAAGCCTTAACCTCCACCTATCCCAATAATAACAAAATGTTGTTATTTCTCCTGGTTTGTCCTTGAATGAGGCATGGAGGAAACATTCACTCCCCAAACCTGAACTGAGTAGCTGCAGAGGGATGGAGAGAGGACTAAGACAGGCCTGTCCCTTTCAGGAACTGTTCAAGCTGGTGGATGGGCGGAAAAAGGATGTGGCAAAATACCAGCTGCAACCGACAAATGCCCATAAATTCTCTGAATCCTGCTCAGGTGTTAACCTCTTCTTTGACATCTTCTCTGACAACTGAGCCCCTCTGGAGTTATGTAGCACACACATGACATCCATGGGTCCATGTTTACCTAGACAGCAAGATTGTGAGCTCCTTGAAGTCAGGAGACTCAGGGGCTTCTCCACATATCCCAGGGCCTAGAACCTAGGAGGAGATCATCAAATATTTATTGGATTGAGATAAACTAGTCAGGGCTTCCACATCAGCCGTAGCCTAAGCACTCTCACAGCAGCATCAATCCCAACCCCCAGGAAAGGGGAGATGAATGGTGAAGGGACTTTTCCAAATCCCACCGCAAGTTAATAGCCGACTCTTGCTGAGAACCCAGAAATGGACTCCCAGCCTAGGGCTTCTTTCTAGAATTCCATGCTTGCTGGAGACCTGGAGATGTTAGACATGGACTTAAAGGCCAGCAGGACTGACTAGGCACAAGAATGTTTTTGTCGATAATGGAAAATCACATATCAGTTAAGTGACTATTAGTGATTGAAATTGTGTGAGGAGTAGAGACCACCCCGCCCAGGAGGCCTTAGAGAAAGCCCGGCACTCTTGAGTGCTGTGAGGCTCCCATTTTCTCTCTGTATTTATTTGCCTCTTCTCCTGGAAAGAGAGATGATTAGAAATGCCTTGTTTTCTTTTGTCACCAGTCCTTTAAGGCTTGGTGTGTTTGGGATGTGAGTATGCAGTATGCATCTGGAGGGTCACCTCCACTTTTTTGTACCCCTCAAATCCCTGCACAGTTAATTAAAAATAATAGCATTCTCTGTGCCACAACATAGCATGATCCCATCTCCACAATCTGTCATCCTAATTAGCAAGGAGAGAAGGGATTGGTCTACTTTCAATTTGTGTGTTCTAAGGCTACAGTGAAATTCATAGGAAATGGGCCTGGCTGAATCCAGCATGAATGTCTGCTTAGAAAGTTTTGAATTTTGAAATATGATCTTGGGATAGTTTACTTCCAGTTACCCTGTATTATTTCAGCTGATAAATAACAATAAAATCACAGTGTTAACTATGACAATAATACTAAGAGAAGTTACTGCTTTTAGTGCCTATCAAGGGTTTTGTATTTTTAAATTGTGCTCCAAGAACACTAGTCCTTCGAGATGCTCCTTGGTAAATGGTTGTAATGCCCAGGTCCACAGGGCATGTGTGACTCACTATAGGCTCCTGCTGTATGCTTATAATATCCAGTAGACTATGAGAAGCACTGAGAAATTACGCCATTTTAAAAAGTCATTTAAGTTTAAACCTATTCAAAAGTGGAAATCATTTGTGGAATAACTTTTGTTCAATGCAATATTTTTTATTCTAAAAACTGAGTAGGTAGCTTCCATATCACAGACAAGAAAATGAGATCTACAGCGATTGTTCTGAGGTCTATCAGCAAATCCCTAAAAACTGAATCCACATTCCAAAGTCTGTGCTCCTCAGTCTCCACAGGCCCCCGCCAGTAGCATGGCAGGGTCTGCGCCTGCACAGATAGGTCAAGTTCATGCCTCACCCTTGCTATGTGGAGGCTGCTTTCCAGGCCCACATATCCAGAAACACTAGGTGGGGAAGGGAAGAGGGACAGAAAAGAAAGTAAGCACTTACTGAGCATCCCTGGGCACCAGACGCTGTGCTTGACTCGGAAAACACAGAGATGCAAATATCCTAGTCCTTACTCTTAGAAGTCTCACCACCTGGTAGGAGAAAGACATGAATGACCAGCTTGTCACAAAAGCACAGGCTTTGGATCTAGACAGTCCTGAATCTTGTTAAATGTCTTTATGTGCTGGGTGGTGTTCTGAGCACAACCATTCCCTCTCTGTGCCACTTTGGGCAAGTTACTTAGCATCTCTTGTTCTCTTTCTATATAATGAGCATCACCCGCTATGTAGGGTTTCCATAGGAACTAGCAAGTCTCAATGTTCTAATGCAGTACTGGTGCTAAGCAGTTTCCTTTAACATCTACAACCATCTAATAGGGAATTTAGTGAGTTCAGTGGGGAAATCAACTCTGAAAGAGTTACAGAAAGGCATCGGGGAGGAGGTCATATTAAGCCCAAGTTCTAAAAGCTAAGTTCAACAGCGTAGACAGTGAGAGGAAGGAACACTCAAACTGGGTCCAAGCAATAATAGCATCACTCCGACAAGCTCTATCTCTCAGCCCCATCTCCTATGCTGGTGTCAGCCAGGCAGGCTCTTCCCAGACCACAGTGAGATGGCACACGAAGCCTCTGCTTACACATGCTATCTACTCAACAACCCCAGCAGAGAGAAAACGCCCTTTTAGGACCAGTTCCAACAAGTGTCACCAGCTGTGTACCTTCATTTGTCCCCCAAATAACTGCTTTCCCACCCAGGAACCTTAAAACTTTTTTTCAGATGCATGGAAATTGACCACCCTGTTTCCTTCCTTCTTTGATATCCCCGAATCCTTGAATCACTGTGCCTGGTATAGTACCTGGCTTAATAGTCCCTTAATAAATCCTGGGTGAAAAGACAAAGAAGTGAATGACACATTCTTCTAGAGTACTACTTGAGTTTATTTTCTTTTTCTTTTCTTTTTTTTTTTTTGAGACGGAGTCTAGCTCTGTCGCCCAGGCTGGAGTGCAGTGGCGCGATCTCGGCTCACTGCAAGCTCCACCTCCCAGGTTTACGCCATTCTTCTGCCTCAGCCTCCCGAGTAGCTGGGACTACAGGCGCCCGCTATCTCACCCGGCTAGTTTTTTGTATTTTTTAGTAGAGACGGGGTTTCACCGTGTAGACCAGGATGGTCTCGATCTCCTGACCTCGTGATCCACCCGTCTCGGCCTCCCAAAGTGCTGGGATTACAGGCTTGAGCCACCGCGCCTGGCCTGAGTTTATTTTCTTAAACAGTAGTAAGACTCCAGTGGTGTGGAGCACATCAGGTAGGTGGAGTGGGTTACTTTGCTGAAGAATGTCTGAAAATCAGTTTATTCTTTTGGACTTTTGGACAATTTAAAAATTACTGTCAATTCTTGTGCAAAGAATAAGACTTGGAAAAAGCGTGGAGTGGCCATGAATGAGTGTGTAGTTCTGTTCATCTGGAAATAAGGAATTTGGAATAAAGATGGAAGGCTTTGCCTCTTCCCTCATTGGCCTTTCCAGAAGTCCCGCCAGACTTTTTATTTCTTTCTGGCAATGACTCGACTGGTTGGTTGAGGCTGTTCTTCCTACCTGGGATGACAAGCTGGATTCTTGGCTTTAATACTTTGTGTTTGCCTCCTTTGCATCCAAATTGCCCTTTGACCTGACGCTGGTCACTAGCCCTGGTTCATTATATTTGACCTAGCACAGGTGCCCAATTTATCTAGAGTAATTGTTCATTAGCACTCTAAATATAACTGTTGGTGATTTTGAGTATTTCTCCAGATGTTGCCTTAAATGTCATTTTAAAAATAATCAGCCCCAATGAGATGAATCAACCCCAATCCAAGCTTCCGTTTGATATCTGAGAAGGCTATTGGGATGGCCAAGAACTTACAAAATAGATAGTGATTTACACAATGAACAATAATTTGACAAATTATATACAATAGTGTCCCCAAAGCTTGGAAGAGTCAATACAGTTTGAGAAGTTTCTCAAAGAATTGACCCACTCTGCCAAACCGATTTGGCCTAAATTATTGGGGTTTCTTTTTGCTCCTTAATGAAAAGAAAATTCACATAAGAACTATAGAGTGTTTTATTCCTTTATTTGTTACTTCATCTCACATTTATCAAGTATCTATTTAAATTCAGGTATAGGACTAGGCATAGGAGACTCAAAGATTCTGGACTATCGATGAACAAAAGGAAGTAGAAAACTGGACCCTGTGGTTCCCTAGGGTGATTCCCTCCAGTCATTCTTTGGAAGACTAGGAGGAAGGTGTGCAGCTGGTGATGGTGTTAGAACTGCTCCTGGAAAGGCGCTGTCGTTCTCCTGAGGTTGCTGAGCAGATGGGATGTGAAAGCTGAAGTTTCCTGTTGGCCATCTTGCCATTATATGGGAAGAGTCTGCCTGAGTAGAACTGATGCAGAGAAAACAGCTGAGAGACAGAGGTCTTGTCCTGAAGCAGCATCCCCTGGATGTTCCAATAATGTGTATCACTGCATGGGACGTCTCTTGTGTTCCATTTCAAAGCCCTTGGCCTCACATGTTGTTCCACTTGAAGCTATGGCACAGGTTTCCACTGTCTTCATTGCCACATGGCCTGGCAGCACCCCAGGCCCCACATGGGGTATATGTCACCCCTCTGGTTTCTGGCCCCAGGGCTTCACCAATTCAGTGAATGGGGTGAGGACAGTCAATGCTTCCTATTCATACTTTCAGAATCCAGGACTCTGGAGGAGCTGACATAACTCTGGGGGACTCCGTGACAAGTGGAGCATGGAAACCAATGAATCAGTGCTTCCAAGGCTCATTCCTCAGGCAGACGGGCCTGAGATGTCCCTCGCAGGATGCTTGACAGGTAGAGGATGTAGTCAACCTTCCTGGGATCTTCTATTAACCCTTCCCCCTTTCCTGCTGTCCCTCACTCATGCACAATACAATCAAAATCCCAAATAAAACATTTGCAAATCATCTTTAGTTTCTGATTCTATTTTTTATGGAAATCAGGCTAATCCTCTCTTAGAAAGGAGTGGATTTCAACACAACCCCTCAGGATAGGATTTCTGACCTGGGCATCTCACCACCCAGATGGAAACAGGACTCCATTGCTGGTGGTAAGTGGGTGGCTGGTAACCCACCAGCATACGGTACAATGACAGTTGCAAAGGTATTCGTGTAGGGGTTATTGGGATGAGGTGTGGATACAAGGAGAAGAAGCATTGGAGCATGTAACAGCTAGGACATTTGAATGATAGGAAAGCAGCGGTGACTATAAAGTTTGTCAAGTGAACTCACTTTTGTTAACTGCTTTGGAAGCCTTGTAAAGAAAATGACAGACTTGGGTCAACCAAACATGAGTTCAAGACTCCAGGCTACAACTTAAGATGATTCTTATTTCAGGAGATGCAAGGCATAGTATAGTAAAAGGCAAGCCTAGGGACCAGTGGTAAGAATAACAGTAGCTGTAAAGGTCCTTGAATGCGCAGTCTCTACATGTCTCCCATGTCAAAGTTAGGACTCATATAAGAAGATAAACTGAGGCAAGAAATGAGACAGTTCAAGAATTTGCATACGAAACTTGAACCCCAGATTTTCCTGAATCCTCTAAGCCTGTAGAAGAAGCTCTTTCCACTTGCTACAGAAGAGAAGCTCCCCCTAGCACAAACCCTAAAAAAGATTTTAGTTGAGCCAGGTGCAGTGGAGTGTGCCTGTAATCTAAGTGTTTTGGGAGGATGAGATGGGAGGATTGCTTGAGTTCAAGAGTTCAAGACTAGCCTGGGAAACATAGAGACCCATCTTTACAGAAATTTTAAAAATTAGCCAGGTGTGGTGATGCATGTCTATAGTCTGAGAAACATGGGAGGCTAAGGCAGGAGGATCATTTGAGCCCAAGAGATTGAAGCTGCAGTGAGCTATGATCATGTCACTCCACTCCAGCCTGGACAACAGAATGAGACCTTGTCTCTAAAAAAAAAATCAGTCGAGGCATGTATCTTACAAGGTATCTTTTTTCAGAGACTTTTTTCGCTATCAAGCCCTGCACCCGTATGTCCTCATTGCCTCCAGGAAAATAACTGATGTTATATTTTAGGATGGGCTGTATAGGGAATTAAAGCCTCTACCCTAGGAGGAAATAGCTTACATCCAGAAGTATTAATAGTTGCAGGATTAATTTAAAATGTGGCAGTGGAAATGAGGATCGGGATGGTTGAGTGGAGCTATGTGAGATTAGATATTGAGAGTGTTGAAGTAGGATATAAGAATCATACTTTAAGGCCATTGTAGAGCTGTGGACAAAATTAAATCTACAAATTCTAAACTCTAGAGGAATGAACACATGAGCAAGAGACAGAGGATAGTTTTACATCTGGGGTCAGCTTCTAAGATTTGGGGTAGTATGGACAGAGATAGGACCTGCCAGAGAAGGACATTTTTTTTTGTTCAAGAAAGAAAACAAATTTTGCCAAATTTTGACAAACTTGGGGACTGGCAAGTCTGATTTGAATCTGGAAGATGTCTAAACACAAATATAATTCTTCGAATAATTATCTTACATAGACATTTTGCTGAATAAGGAATTGTGTTAAAAAGCAGAAAGAGAGCTTGCCAGCTCAGAGACTCTTGCACTTGTCATCTCATAGTCTCACAGTTCGAAGTCTATTGACCTTGGTGCCTTAGTCTTATGATCTTCTAGTCTTATGATCCCATGGTCCTGAGGCCCCATGTTCCTTAGTCTGTAATTTCACAGTCTCATGGTATACTATTCCTGAGATCTCTTAAGTCTGGCAGCTGATAGTCTCAAAATCCCAAAGACCCATGATTGGAAATCTTATAGTCTCAATATCTTGAATCCTCATGGCCACAGGATCTTTGAGATTTAAATATCTAGGTGTCTCACAGCCTAGCAGTTTTGAGGTAGAGCAAATATGCTCTACCTTGCTCTACCTTGGAATCCCAATTCCAAGGATTTTCAGTCCTACAATGTTTGATTCCAAAGACTTACCAGAGAAAGAGGCCTGAACTCACTTTAAAATTGTTTTAAGCCAGAAGTAAACTACACTTAATCAAAGACCAATCAAATTCTACCCAATTAAACTTCTAAGGAAATAAAAAATACCAGTTCCTTGATGGTACAAGAATTGGTTGGGGTAAAAAAATAACAAATAAACTCCTTATATTTCTTGTGCTTGAAGTCACACCCTTTCTGGAGGAAATAAAGACAAAACCATTACCTAAAACTGCTAACCTTCCATGTACATCAAAATGATCAGTTCTTCCCCCATACAATCTGCCCCAGCTGTTATTGTTCTTTTAGGTACAATGTGAGATAATCAAAAATTACAAAATTATAAAACAAGCATATAATTACTAAGAGAAAAATCAAGTCAATGGAAACATATCTAAAATGATCAACACATTGGGATTAGCTTACATAATTTTAAAATAAGTATAATTAATACGTTAATAAATCTACATAAATATATACAGATACACACACATACACATATATATTCATACAGTACAAAAAACGTGGATAATTTCACAAGAGTTTTTCTTAACTGTAAAAAAGAACAAAATTTAAAACCTAGAACTAAAAATACATCTGAACCCAAAGTTGTAATGATGAGATGAACAGCACTTTGGAAATAATAAAAGAAAGCATCAATGGACTTGAGATGAATAAAAATCATCCAAACTGGGCCACGCCTGTAATCCCAACACATTGGGAGGCTGATGGGGGGGTGGATCACCTGAGGTTAGGAGTTCGAGACCAGTCTGACCAACATGGTGAAACCCCATCTCTACTAAAAACACAAAAATTAGCTTGGTGTGGTGGCACACGTCAATAATCCCAGCTACTTGGGAGGTGGAGACAGGAGAATCACTTGAACCCAGGAGGTGCAGGTTGCAGTGAGTCATGATCACATCACTGCACTCCAGCTTCGGTGACAGAGGGAGGCCTCTTCTCAAAAAGAAAAAAAAAGTCATCCAAACTGAAGGTCAAGAAGAAAAAAACTCACTGAAAAAAGAATTAAAGAGACTTAATGACTTGTAAAACAGCATCAAGTACACTAATCTAGGTGTAATTGAAATTACAGAAGAGGAGAGGAAGAGTAGGGCAAGAAAAATATTTGAAGAACTATTGACTGAGTTTTATCCAAATGTGGTAAAACAAACAGTATCCCACTGTCCAGAAAGATCAGTGAATCCCCAGTAGTATGTATACAAGACAATAACAACTACAGAAAACCTAGTAAAACTCCTAAAAATCAAAGATAAAAGAAAAAAGTGTTCGAAGTACATGTATAAAAAAGAAAGAGATGTAGTATACAGGGAAAATATAAACTAGACAGTTAACTTCTTATCAGAAACAATGAAAGTCAAAAGATAATGGACACAAGCTATAAAGAGCTAAATGAAAATTTATTAATTTAGAATTTATATCCAGCAATACTCTTTAAAAATAAATGAAGAAGTAATGAAGACATTCTCATATGAAATAAATAAATTTACTGACAGCAGATCCAACTATAAGAAATGATTTAAAACTTCTTCAAGGTGAAGGAAAACAAGACCAAATGGAAATCTGGGTCTAAAACTAGAAGACACTGGAAAGATTAAGTATACAATAAATATTTCAAAATGTGTTAATTTTAAAACAGGATTGATCACTTAAAGCAAAAATTATAACAAGGCATTGAGGGTATGTATGTGTAAGTAAAATATCTGACCACGGTAGCACCAGGTATAAGAGAATAGAAATAGATTTATACTTGTGTGAGAATCTCACATTATACCTGAAGTTGTATCATATGAATTCAAGGTAAATTATTATATAAGTATGCATATTGTAATCCATAGAGCAAGATTTTTTTTTTAAGTGCAAACAGACATAGCTTAAAGTGAAAGAAAGAAGAGAGAAAGAGATGTTTAAAATAATGAATTGACCCCCAAAAAAAGGCAGGGGAAAATGAAAGAAATAGAATAGAAACAAGCAGAAAATACGTAAAATAATTGTAGAGATATTAATAAATCCAAACATACAATTAATAACATTAAATGCAAACATATTAGGCACTCTCATTAAAAGGAAGGTGTTTTCAGTTTGGATAGAAAAGCACGACCCACTACACGCTGTTTACAAGAGACGTACTTAAAAATAACTATTCAAATTTGATGAAATTAAAAGGATAGATAAAGCAGGCAAACAGTAATCATAAGAAAGGTGGTATCGCTCCATGAAAATTAGATAAAATTGTCTTTAAACAAGTAAGATTACCAAAGGTAAAAAGGGTCAATTAATGATGATTAATGGCCAATTTCTCAAGAGGATGTTATCATCTTAAATGTATATTCACATAGCACCAGAGCTACAAAATATAGGAAGCAAAATTTGACAGAACGAAAGAGAGGAAAAGATAAATGTGCAATCATAGTATGAGATGTTAACACCACCCGCTCAGTAATTGGCATAAAATAGGCGCAAATTGGTGAGAAGAAGCTTCTGCTATCAGCATTTTGAAAATAGAAAACTACACATAATATGTAAAGTCAGTTTTCAGACTTTGGACAACAGTGATCACTTAGGGGAAACAAATGAGGTGGGCCCTGTGATCACCCAGACTTTCTGCCTAAAGGCACAAGTTCGAGGAGGGAGATCTCAAGCAGAACACAGTGGTCTCTGAGTCAAGGAGACAGAGATCCCAACTGGAGAAGACTGAAGCAGCTGGTATTTGGGGGATAGAGTGTGGAAAGGATGGAGCTACATAGAGAAAACAATTCTCCAAACCTTCATAGATGTCCCCTTGAATTGGTTGCTGAATATTAACTGTTTGCTATGACAGACATTAAAAAAAAACCTCACAGACAGGTAGCAGTCATTGAGTTAACGATGGCATCAGAGGCTTCCAGGTGCTGCTAGCTCTCAGTTTTCTTCTCGGTAAAATGGGTAGAGGCCTGAGTTTCCAAGGGATTCAGATGATTCTGAAAAATTCCAAGTCCTGGCCTCATAGAAAAAGTACTTGTGAGTCCTCGGGATGATAGCACTAATCCACAAGGCAGAAGGGTTTCATGCCAGGTGTCCCAGGAACCCTTGGAGTTTTGCCAGAGCTGCCTGGCCACCTCTTCCTGTTTAAGGAGAAGGAAACATTTTCTGCTGATTTGCAGCCAGCAACAGGCCAGGCCACCTGCTTACTTTCAGGAAAGAACAGAGGGGAAATTTTAGGGAGGGCCTCAGGTGACAGCCACGCCCAGGGAGGGAAATCATGCCTCATCCGCGGGGAGCCGCAGCTCATTGTTCAGGCTCCGTTGATCTCTGTGAGCACAGGTAAGGCCATGTGCCACCATATGAGTCAGGGCTGTCACTTTAATGGAAGTAGTGAAGTTAATACTTTATTCACTGATTAATTCATTCACTTTCCTCCCTTTTACTTTTGTGTCCATTTAACTTTTCCTTTTTCTTTACACAATGAGGGTGACAGTGCCTAGCTCAATGGGTCCCTTGTGATGATCCTTGCCAGGGTACACGGTGGCCTGCCCCACGTTCTGGCCCAGAAAGCAGGTAGTAGACTTGGCATTATTGGAGGTCTTTTCTGTAAGTGCTCTCACGGTGAGTCTCTTAGTCTTTTTCTCCAGCTATCAGTCACCAAACTGGGTTTTCCTTAGACTTTATCCTTTTTGCTGGAGAAACTTATCAGGAAAATCATTCTAGATTGCCCCATCTGAGGCGACCAATAGCCCAGTTTTCCCAGGACAGAGTCCATCTCAGGCTGTGAGACTTTCTCTACTAACATAGGAGCAGTGTCAGGCAAATTGGGACAAGTTGGTCCCCTATCCCATCATCAAATGGGCCGGGAAAGAACTAGCAACAGAAACCAAGAATCTGTTTGAACTCTTGTCTCTGTGTGAGACACAAGTGTAGATCTCTCCACCCCCGTCAAGCTGAACATGAGAGGCAGGAAGGGGTAGGGTTAAGGCCCTGACTTTGGAGTCCTGTCCTGGTTTGATCACCTGTAATCCATGAGCTCTTGGACAATTTACTAAACTTTTCTCTCTTCCTTACTTCCTCATCTAGATTTAGTTTCCTAATCTCTTATTTAGTATTTTTGAATCTATATTCATGAGGAATTTGATCTGAAGTTTTCCTTCCTATAGTGTCCTTATTTGGTTGGGTATCAAGATGACACATGTCCCACAAATGTGCTAGGGGAATAAGTGCTAACCTATGGAAGCATCTGTATAACTTTGGAGTTATATATTCCTCAATGTTTGGTAGATTCTGGGCTGTGGAGACGTTTGAGTCCTATATTTCTAGGAAATGTTTCATTGTGTCTATTTTTTAATTTATTAACATACTGCATTCTTTTTATACTATTATTAATATCTTAGCATTTGTTCGTTGATCAGTCTTATCAGATGTCCAATTTATTAGTATTTCAAAGAAACAAAGATTGTCTTCTATTTATTTCCTACGTCATTATTTTTCAGTCTCATATTTAGATTTTTCTTATGTATTGGGCAAGGGAAGAGTTACTTTCTTATCCTTTTTTTAGACTTCTTGATGCTTTAACTCACCAACAGTAAAGCTTTCCTTTTTCCCAACATAAAATACCATCATTCATACGTAAAACTTTCATTATTAGCAATTTATAAAATATTGACAATTTACTATTGCCATTTCTTCTTCAAACCGTGAGTTATTTAGAACATGACTAAATTTCAGGTTCTTCTGGGGATGTGAAGGTTATCAGCTGTCTGCCCCTTCAGGTCTATGCGCCACCCTTCCTTCACCCTGTTCTCTGCCCAGGAAACTGAGAGATGAGAACTGTGTCAACTGGCTCTGTGACCCGCTGGCTGCTAGCTGAAAGGAGGTAAGAGGGTGGAAGGAGAGTGAAGTCAGGCATCTATTTGCTGGACTCCCTTTTCTTTCCTTTTGTTCATACAGAGCACAGGCCACACCCTGAAATCATGCTGTTTACCTTAACTTAATTACTCTTGTGTTTTCTGTCCCCACATTAAAAAGGTAAATTCCACCGCAGCAAAACCTCCAGCTTCCACCCCAGGGCCTGGCTCCTGAAGGTCAGAGGTGAAAGAACCTTTATAGATCACAGAGACCAACTCCTTCCTGGTACATCTAAGGACACTGAAGTTAAGGGACAAGGAGACTTGCCAAAGGTCAAATGTCTCATTAGAGGCAGGGCCACCTACACCCTGACCCTGGATTTCTTCGATAGCATGAGACCCCCCAAAATAAGGTGAGAAGAAGAAAGAAGGGGAGGCCCTGCCTGGACACAGTGTGAAGGAACTGGCTGCATTGTAATTCTCTGAGCAAAGGAGGGGAAGTACCCACAAACCTGAATCACTGATTGCTTTGCCTCTCCCAAGTTTCACAAGCAGCCTCTGATCTCTGTGCCTCGTATGTCAAGCCTCCTCAGACACTCAGTTAATTAAATGAGGCCACAACAGCCAAATGGCCTAGGAAGGTGTCTGTTTCCACTGCCAGACCTCTAACTTCTTTATGGTGGAGAATAGAATAAACAAAGTTTCCCAAGAAGCTGAGAAAAACCTCTCTTCCTGAGTTCCTGTCACATAAGAAATGACTGCTGTGAACAGATGTCCAAGTACTGATCTTGGAGCAGCCGGGGCCCAAAGCTGGGATGCCGTTTTCATTTTATCTCCCTCTTCCACTAATCCTGCAGGGCCCAGAACCAAAGCACAAGATGAAATACATCAACACTTTGGAATAAACCACTGTGGGCCATAGGAGGGAGGAGACCCATCAAAATTATTGAAAAGTTTAATCGAAGGTGCCTTTAAAAATACCGATGATTTTCCAAGGAGAACTTTTCTTCTAAGCAGATTTTTAAAAATGCATAATTTGTTTATGCTTATTTACACCATGGAATACAATACAGCCATAAAAAAGAATGAGTTCATGTCCTTTGTGGGGACATGGATGAAGCTGGAAACTATCATTCTCAGCAAACTAACACAGGAAGAGAAAACCAAATGCCTCATGTTCTCACTCATAAGTGGAGTTGAACAATGAGAACACATGGACACAGTGAGGGGAACATCACACACCAGGGACAGTCAGGAGGTGGGGGGCAAAGAGAGGGAGAGCATTAGGACAAATACCGAATGCATGTGGGGCTTAAAACCTAGATGACAGGTTGATAGGTACAGCAAACAACCATGGCACACGTATACCTATGTAACAAACCTGCACGTTCTGCACATGTATCCCAGAACTTAAACTAAACTATTTTTAAATATAGTTATTTATAAAAGACTTGAAGCACTTAACCTTGGATCAGAGGTATGTTCAAAACTATTTCCAGACTCCATGAACTTGACTATCAGAGGTATGATCCAATCTTCATTTCCATACACCATGAACTTGACTCTAACCTGGGCATTTCCAGCCAGGTGGGCACACTTCTGCCTGCTTTGCATCCCTAATTCTCAAAAGTGAAGCTTCAAGGTAAGTCCCAATCCTGGGAAGCACCTTACAGTTTACAAAACCCTCTTGTGAGTTTATGTCCCATCATCTCCTTACCTGAGTATAAGAACTGAGGCTCATGGAGGTTGAATCAACCTGCAAAAGTCTGTCCAGCTACTGACTGACAGCTGCAGAATCTGAACCTCCCCTGTCCTGTATGTTACCCTGGGGCACCTCATGCTGTGTTCGTCATTAGCTAAGTGCGTGTTTGTCTCCCCAGGTGACTGTGAGTTTCTTGAAATAATGTCTCATTCACTTCCCTATTGGCCACATCTATCTTGCTGGATGGCACATAACAGGACTCTCTTGGTCCTATGTTTAAAACGTCTACATTCTGGTTTGAATGAATGAATGGAAATGCCTCTCAACAGGAAAGCCTGAAAAATAGTGACTTTATCTTGGCTTTGCTTCGTGACTTGGGACACCTTACTTCCTCTTTCTGCTCCTTATATTCCTACTGGAATATGAGTTCTTTAAATCCCATCATTTCTCATTCTCCTCTTCAGGCCAAAGGTCTTTGTGTGATGCCATATAGCAAATTCGAAAGTGAGATCTCTTCCCACACCCTTAAAACCAAATCAAAGACATATTGAGAGAAAGAAGAGAGAGAGATTTTTGTCATGAGTGACTAGATAGCAGGACTGGTTACATAGTGGCGGGCGGGGGGCAGTGCAAAATTGTTAAAATTATTTAAAGAATTTCAAACTGGCAATGGCAGAACTTTAATCCAGTGCAGGCCCTTTTAGGCATGGGGTCCTTTGCAACTGCACAGTTTATATGCTATGAAGCTGGTCCTGCAAGCAGCAATTATGACTTAAACATGTAGCCCTTTCTATGACCACTGGTGGAAGCATTTCCCTTTTAGGAGCCAAACCCTCTAAATGCACAGAGCCCAGGGTGGTGGGAATGGGAGTGTTGGAAAGCAGAGCCAGCCATCTTCCCCCATTGGTCCCCAGACCCTCAGCCTCCCCACTGGGTCACAGAACCGTATAATGGTACCTGATTTCAGGCAATAGTTTTCAACCATAAAGGGATATCTAGGGGAGCTGGTGCTTCTACTAGTATAAAGTGTGCGGAGGCCAGGGATGCTGTTAAACATTCTACAATGCACAGAGCAGCTCCTTATGACAAATAATTATCTGGCCCTAAATGTGAATAGTCCCAAGAGTAACAAACCTTGATTAAGGGTGTATACTGAACGTGAAACTTGACTGTTACGGCAGGCTCTTCCATCTTCATTGACTGAACCTTCACCATATGGAATGCATTTATCTTACTGATGTCTAAAACACACTTGCTGCTTCTTGCTCAACCAGTCTGATTGGTCTGATGTCATCAATATATAGTCAAGAAGGTCACATTCTGTGAGATTTCCAAATGATCTAGATCTCTTCAGACTGTATGATGGAAGGAGATGTAAGATTCACATGGCTTTGGGTGAGAATGTAAATGCATACTGCTATCTATCCTACACGAATGCAGACTGCCATGAGCTCACTTTCTCATTAGGATTTTTTTCTAAAAGACCAAGTTCACCATAGCAATGGCCTCCTCAAGGATACATACGAAACTCAAGTAGGTTTTTAGTGCAGTGGGGAAGGGAATGGAATGTAAATTATGAATAAATGGAGATGGATGAATGAACAATCTATACATGCATACATCCAGGCAGGAAAATCACGGAAGAGTTCTTGTAGAAGCCAGCGATGGAGATGATGATGGTATTCTGTGAATTCAGGAATATGATCATCATGTCCCTCTGAAAACACAGGGAGAGGTCTCACTTTTGATTTTGCTATGCTGCATCAGACAAAGACCTTTAGCTTGAAGAGGAATATGAGAAATCATGGGATTTAAAGAACTCATTTCAGGTAGAAAAACAAAGACCAGAAAAAAAGGTATCCCAAGTCATGAAGCAGACCCCCACCCACTCCTGCACACTCAAGGAAAGGTAAGACACAGAGAGCAGGTCTAGGGAAAGGACAGTAATTGGTTGGTTCCACATCTGGCACACCCAGGTGCAGGTGCTCAATAGGCAGAACTAGAGATGGTGAGACAGCTGGAGGTAGAATCCAGCTCCCATGGAGAACTGAAGCCCTGAGGACAGGTGAGATCTTCAGGACAGCTGCAGAGAATGACTGAGAGCATTGGGCTCAAGATAGAGCCATGGGGAACCCCGATGCTTAAAGGAAAAAGGGGGATGATGAACCCATCCAAGAAACTGAGAAGAAATGTTCAAAAATTATGAGAATCATCAGAAGAATGCGGAATGAAGGAAGCTATGGTAGAAGAGAATTTCAAAGGCCTGAGTGAATGGCCATTTCAAAGGCAGCAAGAGATGCTGGATGATAAAGGCTGAAAACTTTTTAAAAAGATGGACTATAATTTTGCTTTTATCATCAGATGAAGCACTGAATTGAGGTGAATGGATTTGGGGGAGTGTGGAACAGGAAAGCAGCTCAGAAGGCAAATTGGTAATCCCCCTAACATTGTCCCTGCTCTACCGTGGACTTGTCTGTTGCCACAAGTGAACATCTGGCCTCCAGTGTTGTCCTAGATGGAATAGAGATTCAATTGTGTGATGTGCAAGGTTTTGTGATGCTCAAGTGAGAGAGAAAACATAAAAGTATTTTTTAGACGATTTGTTGGTTCTTTTAACACATTAGCTAAAGCTAACAAGAAAGATTTAGATTTTGAACCATTGCACACCTTCCTGATAAAGATCTCAAACCTATTTTGGAAGCTTGCTTTCCTCATCTCCAGTAGGGATATTAAAATGCAAGCCTATGACATTGTCCAAGTCCAGGATAGGGGCCTTTGAAATGTGTGAAAATGCTGATGAGATAATTTTTGAGAACTATTGCAAGTCACTGCTTTTGATTGAACTCTACCCTGAGCAGCAGGGGCCCTGAATTTACTTCCTCTCTCTCTCTCGGGGACCTGCCACCCTCCAGAGACAAGACACAGTCTCACTCATTACTGTACCTTTCCCAGTGACCAGCACAGTGTCCAGCAACAAGAAAGAGCACCCCAAAACATGTGATGAATGGCTGGATACTAGGAGGAGGAAGAAAATGTGTGCTAGGAAAAAAAATGAATAAAGAATAAGCAATGGAGAGGTGTATTTGGCCTGAAGGAACTGGGAAAGCTTCCTGGTAAAGAAAGCAATTGACCAAAACTTTGAAAGAAGGAAGGACTGGTCAGGTAGACAATAGAGAGGATATTCCAAGTCTAGAGGAAAATGTGAACAAAAAATACACACAGAATAAAGAAAACGCAGGAACATTGGCAGCTACGTCCATGTTCTTTCCAACATATCTTGAAAGTGCCATGCATTGAGTGCTTGCTATGTGCCAGGCAGTTGCAAGACTTTTTTCCTCCTCTTTGAAGGGGAAAGAAAGGATACGAGCACTGGAGACAGCCATGGGGAAGGGATGAGGTAGGCAAGGGTCAGACCCATATGTGTTCTAATCCCAGCTGCACCACCACAGGAGTGTGACTTTCCAGCAACCTAATGAATTTCTTATAATCCTCTTGCTCCTCATCTGCCAGGGCAGGCAACAGTGCTTACTCAGGGGTGTGATGATTAAATGATATAATGAATCACACACATGCCCAGCATTGAACATCATTAGTGCTCAACCAACATTTGCCCCTGTCCCTTCCACCGGAGCTCAGTGATCCTAGACAGCTTTCAGGCATCTTGAGTTCTCAAGGACTTCCTTTGGTTCTCTTTGTACAGTAAGGACTGTGGGGATGCAAGATGCCACTCCTGTGCCAAGAAGGTGAGGAGCACTATTTTCCTCCCAAGTCAGGTCTTTATGGTAACCTTAAAATGGTGCAAAATTCCAGCATCTCAACTTCCTTTCCCTGCCGTTATTTGTATCTCTTCTCACTCTGTCATGTTCATAGGATGCTGCCTCTTGCTGTGGCGACAGACATGAGGCTGGGTTGGGAGCAATCAGAGACAGATGGGAAAGACCTGCTCGAAGAATCCCGGAACATAGGAGCTGGAATCCATGTCCCCTCCCTCCACTGCTTCCCATAGCCTCCTCCAAAGCCCTGCAAGTGAAGTGCAGCGGGAGGTCACAACCTCCCCTGCATCTGGGTTGGGGAACCTAAGAGGACCACCCAGAAAAGTAAATTATTTTTAAGCAGAGTATGCTGTTATTTGAAAAATGCATACATATTTGATATTTCACTCAAAATATGTCAGCCTTCATTTGGCATATCCAGGTAATATTTTAAATCACTTAAATCTTTTCCACCAAAATCTACACATAAAATTGATGCTCTGGCCGGGCATGGTGGCTCACACCTGTAATCCCAGCACTTTGGGAGACTGAGGCAGGTGGATCACGAGGTCAGGAGATCAAGACCATCCTGGCTAACATGGTGAAACACCATCTCTACTAAAAACAAAATACAAAAAATTAGCTGGGCGTGGTGGCGGGCACCTGTAGCCCCAGCTACTTGGGAGGCTGAGGCAGGAGAATGGCATGAACCCGGGAGGCAGAGCTTGCAGTGAGCAGAGACCATGCACCGCTGCACTGCAGCCTGGGTGACAGAGCGAGACTCCGTCTCAAAGAAAAAAAATTGATGCTCCACATATAAATCCACACTGGATATTTATTCTGTTAGAGTCATGAGCTGCTGAACACATGACCCTATTTCCCAGTGAAATGTGGACTTCAGGATGAGAAACCTGAGTAGATCCCAACTTCAAATGACGGAACTAAAGCCCAGAGGTTGCAAATCCATCCTTTCTCTTCTTTTAACTTTATTTTCCATTTACCTTCATAAACATTCTTCTGTTTAATCCTCACAAGAAACCTACAAGGAAAGGAGGAAGAACAGTGTTGTTATTGTCTCCACTTTGCAGGTGACATCCAGCAAGGTGACGGGATTTGGCTGCTGCCTCCCAGGTTGCCATGGTGAATTCCAGCCCAGAAAAGAAGATACATACAGAGCCAAGAGTGAGAACACCATGAGATGTGGTGACAGAGGGAGATGGAAGCTTTGATGAGAGCACAGAGAGGGCAGGTAATGCAATCTAGAGATTTACGGAAGACCTGCGCTTCACTTCAATGGCAGGCAACAGTGACACACCACAAAGAATTTGCTTGTTGCCAATTCAAGTCCAAATGGAGCAGCCTAACACCAGGCCAGTTATATAAATGGGGTGACAACTAGACTGCCCAAAGATGATCTGGTTGGCAAGATGAAGTCTCAGAAAGAAAAAAAAAAAAGGATCAAACTAGATAATAAGCTCTTTCCACCCTTCTCAAAAGAAGTGAGAGAGCATTATGCTGCTGCCCTCTCTTTGATGCAAACGTCACTTGGATGAGTGCTAAAATGACCCAAAAGGCGGCATTCATGAGCGGAAATTCTCCAAACTCCAGCGGCCTCCAGGTAAGTTTGTGGGGCTCTCAACCTCTATCCCCTCTCCAACTCCACACCAACCCCGAAGGCTCCCCAGCCCCCACACCCAGCCAGCAGTGGGCACTGGACTTAATGGTCCTATTTATTCATGAGTGGCTGTCTCCCTGCATCAGCCCTAATGCACTCTGGAGCTTAGAGAGGAGCTTTTCTAATCCTGGGGACACCTTGGGGACAGGGTAGACAAGGTCCTGCCTCTGCCAAAACCTTCCTTTTGAGTAGCTTACCCTGTCTCACCTGAGCGTGAGTGGATATGCTTCAGGAGGATAAATGGCCAAACTGGACATTGATGAGGGGCCAAAATCTCTAAAGGAGCTAGAGCAAAGTTAATGCCAGTCCTCCTCTCTTCCAGTCCTGAGAGAGCCTCCCTTGGGCTTGAATTTCTCATGTGCAAATAAATGTGGCTCACTATCCTATGGGACCAAAGGAGCCTGCAGCCAGAATCACTATAGGAGGAGACGGCCCAGCTTAGCAGTCAGATGCCCCCGGTGGGTGAACCCCTGGCCCTGCTACCTGCCACGAGAGCACCTGAGCCCGCTTCACAGGCAGATGGTCCTGTGAGCTTAACAGGCAGCCCCAACCCCATGGCAAGGTCTTGCTGCAGGAGCTTAGTGTTTTAGCAGGTACCCTTAACTCACACTGCAGACCCTGTCATTTGTCTGCCCAATAACTGTGCCCCTATTTATTTAGGAAAGTCTATGATATTTGGGGAGGGAATGAGGACAGACTCCTTCTAGCAACAGTGACCATGTGACTTAGTTCTGGCCAATCAAAGTTGAGAAGTCTCTAATCTGACTGGACCTTCTCTGATAAAATGGATAAAGCCACACTAGAAGAAACGCTTCCTCCTTCTCTCTGTCCCTTTCTAACTACCAGAAAAGCAGCAGGCATCCGGCAACCATAAGAATAAAAGCTAAAAGGAAAGAAATATTCTGGGTCCTTGATGGCTAGTGACCCTTGCTCTGGGCGGGCCATCTCCAACTAAAAGTAAGCCTGCGTTTGTCTAAGTCACCTCTATTCATTTGCTAGAGCTGTCTTAACAAACTACCACACACTGGGCGGCTTCAACAACATAAATTTGTCTTCTCACAATTCTGGAGTCTAGAAGCTTGAGATCAAGGTATTGGCAGGGGCGCTCCTTCCAAGGGCAGCGAGGGAAGGATCTGTTCCAGGCCTCATTCCTTGGCCTGTAGACAGCCGTCCTCTCCCTGCGTCCTCACATGCTCATCCCTCTGTATCAGTGTGTCTGTATCCCAATCTCCTCTTCTTATAAGTTCACAAGTCATACTGAATTAGGGCCCACCATAAACCCCATTTTAATGTAACGACCTCTTTAAAGACCCTATCTCCAAATACAGTCACATTCTCAAGTATTAGAGGTTAGGACTTCAACATGGAATTTGTGGGTTTAAGGGCAAAATTCAGCCCGTAACACCATCATTGTGGGGTTGTTTGTGATTTGCCGCTATCTACGTGGATATTTACCATATTGGATCAACAGAAGGATCTGAGATGCTGTTGGTCTAGGTGCTGTTTGGTCTGTCCACACGGATATCCACACACGGTGCAGGTTGCTGCCATCCACACAGCTATTCGCCACATTAGATCAGCAGTAGGATCCTAGATTGAGGTGCCGTTTGGTCTAGGACTGGGCTACAAGGGCTGGCAGCCAGCCTGGTAGACACAGGTGTGTACAAAGGGCACAAACACAAGGCTTTAGGAGAAGAGGCCTGGAGGGAGGTGGGAGGAAGGCAAACTCGCCAACCAGTAATAAACTACGTTTGATGAGCAGCTCTGCAGCAGAGAGTGGGCAGCAGCACCACACAGGGGACCCCCTTCCAGGACCAGCACACACTCACTTGACCTGTGATCTTGCAACATGCGCATATGCCCATGACACACTCCATTGATGTTGTCCATGCCTCGTAATTTGGCACAAATGATAAGCGGCTGCTATGATAACTATTAACCCTTTGCCAGCATAAAGGAATCTGCCAATACTTTGATGGAAGCTGTGTGATTGATCAAGGAGCAGCACCATGAGCGAGGACAGCACGGATTCTTAGCCAGAGCTGGGTCTGCCCCTTGCCTGCTCTGTGACCTTCAGCAATCAGTGCCCTCTCTGTGCCTGCTGCCTTATCTCTGAACAGGGATGAGGATCACCAAACTCACCTTACTAGGTTATTGTAAGGAATAACCAATTAACATTTGTGAAACGTAGAGTTAGTTTAATTTAACTGGCACAGAGTTAGTTTAATTTAAACGTTCAGGTTTGTTTTTGCTTTTTTTTTTTTCATTTCTAGTCCCAACATTTCATCCAAAATCACAGGTCCGTGGGTCAGTCCCTACCTTATTCTAAGCCTCTGATTTCTCTTTGTAAATATCTACTTAGCAAATTCGTGAAGTACATACTATGTATATGACACTAAGACCAGAGCTGTGAGCTGAAGGCTGGTAATGCTGTCCCTGCCTTCTTTAAAGGGTTGTTATTGGCCGGGAGAGGTGGCTCATGCCTGTAATTCCAGCACTTTGGAAGGCCAAAGTGGGTGGATCACTGGAGGTCAGGAGTTCGAGACCAGCCTGGCCAACATGGTGAAACTGTCTCTACTAAAAATACAAAAATTAGCTGGGGTGGTGGCACGCACCTGTAGTCCCAGCTACTCGGGAGGCTGAGGCAGGAGAATCGCTTGAACCTGGGAAGCAAAGGTTGCAGCAAGCCAAGATTAGGCCACTGCACTCCAGCCTGGGCAACAGAGTGAGACTCCATCTCAAAAAAAAAAATGTATATATATATATATATATATGGGGCGGGGTTGTTACGAGGATTAAATACAATTGTGCTTGGGAAAATGTAAAGTGTAAACTGCTGTGCACATTTTAAGAATTGCTAGTATTACCCTGAATATGTGTGATGACATATTTTTCAGCAGCTCTGAGTGGGTTATTCTGGTAGGCAGGGTGAAGGAAGACCCAGAGGAGCTTGAAACAGGAAGCTGAGAGATAGAGACCAGACATAAGGAGGGAAGGGACAGCCATTGGTAAGTTCCTGCCATAGGTCAGGCATTGTGCTAGGCCCCTGACATGCCTTTTCAGGTGGAGAATGCTAGGTCTCACACAGAACCAGTCCTCTGCTCCTGCGTGGTCCCCTGGAGAAGCTGTGCCTCGCAGCCCCTTATTGTTAGGTGGCACCAGAGACTAATTCTGTCTGATGGGCTGTGCATGGGAATGACATGCCACTTCCAGGGGGTGGCCTTGAAGAATAGACATGGGCTCTGCTCACTTCTTTCCCTTCCATGGAGGCTTCTCTTTCCCTTCCAGGTGTGTGTCCCAGAGGGTGGCTCTAAAAGTTGAAGGAGGATGGCCTTCCCCATGTCAGATGTAACAGGGGCCACTAGTGCACCTGCACACTCTTGATTAGCCATGAAAATGTTGGAGTGAATTTGTTCATTTATAGATTCCCAACCACCTTCCCTACCACCACCACTTCTCACACATCCAATAGGCTATTCTCAGCACTGCAACCAAAGCAATTCTGTTATGATGTAAATCCACAGCTCACGCCTCCGCCCTCTACCAGAGGTTTCCCTTCCCACCAAGAAAAAGCCACAGTCCTGGCACCCTACGCCTCCACCCTTCTACCTTGGTCCCTCTCCCCTACCATACTGCCCTGCCTGCCAGCCCCTCCAGCCCCCCAGAAGAGCTCCTCCCACAGCGGGCATCCCCCTAGAACCTCTGCATGCCCATCTCCCTCGTCCTCATGCTTGGCCCCATCGACGTTCCTCTGGCACTTTCCTTGGATCTTTGCTCAGGTGTGCCCTGCTTACTGGGGACTTTCCTCACCATTCCACTTAAAACTGTGCCCCGTCTTGGCCTTCTTGGCTTTGTTTTTCTGCATGACTCTCAGCACCACCTGGTGCATATTTATTTCTGTCCAACCGTCTGGACCCAACATCATGGAATTAGATGATAGCGTAATCTTCATGAAGGCAAAGAGTTGGGTTTGTTTACTCCACTGCCAGCTCTCCAGTGCCGAGAACCATGCCTAGCACATATAGTAGCACGCACCCAAGAATTGTGAACTGAACGGTCCTTCAGAATACATCTGGTAGACTGAGATCCCACAGCTAGAAAGTGGCAATTCCAGGATTTAACTGAGGTTTTGGTCTCAGGATAGTTTCCCAAGTAATAGACTCTGAGATGGGGATTTGCAAACAGGAAGTTTATCAGGACAGGTTCTCAGGATCCAACCCCATGTGAGAAGGGGAGAGAACAGGATTAGGCGAAGAGAAAAACTGAAATGCAGTGTGGGCTCCATTGGGTCCCTGTATCCATAGTGAGATCTGGAACTAGGATGATGACTCTTAAGATTGTTCCACTTGAGGCCAGGGAATCTGCCCTTTACCCCCGTGGGTGGACGAGTCATGGGCTGTGACTGCACCTGGGGAGGGGTGTGGAACTCCCCCAAGGCAACCTGTTCCTGGGTGACTCAGAGAAGCACTGGGCTGAATATTGGCAGCCACACACTGACTCTCCACACTGAGTCCTGAGTGCGGCACCCCCAGGAGTCCCTTTCCTCTGAACTACAGTGCTGGGGACATACTCCTTGAGTTCAGTGTCTGTGCTGGGGTAAAGGAAAGCAAGACAGCAGGGTGGGTTGATAATTATTCTGGAAAATAGTTCACCAACTTCCCTGGAATGCTGCAGCAGCTCAGTTTATGCATTTGTTAAAAAATTATTATTCCTGAGGTTTTCCCCCAAAATCACAGAAGAAAAGCTGAGATGTCATATAGTCTCCTGTTGTTTTTAAAAAACAATAATAACTTAAAAGGAGGAAATGAAATCAACACAGTTGCTTGGAATCAAGTAACTCTTGGAACCATAATGGTGACGTGGAAAAAGATTACAGAGCAGAATTCACAACTGCGTTTTCCTGCTATGCTCACTCTCTTACTGCACACACAAGTGACATTTTAATTATGGAGCTCTGAGCTGGGGAAACACAACTGCCTGACTGTCTCCCACTTACCCAATCTAGTTTCCAGTCCAGCTGGGAGGGAAGAGGGCGAGATGAGGCCACAGCCCTTGCATGAAGATGAGGATTTCTTCTCTTAGAAAGGCCTCTTCTCCATTTCATCTTTCACGAGAACGCTTCCTCTGTCCTGGAGTCCAAGGTCACTGCTAATAGTTCTTCACTCTGCTTTCACTGACAGCCACTTTCCTGAGGACCTGCCGTGTGCCAAGGAGGTGCATGAGGCCCCCTTCAGAGGGCAGCCTGTCAGGCTTGCAGAGTGACAGGCACAGGCAGAGGTACAGCATGGAGTGGCCATGTGGTACACTGACCCAAGGGAATGGGGGCCCAAGGAGGGACACTGGACCTCACCTGCATTAGGGGAGACTTCCTGCCAGGGCACTCCTGAAGCTTAATTCCTGCTAGTCCCCGACTCACATGGTTTCCTCTAAAAGCAGGTCACTTCTCTGTTAAGAACACCAATTGGTAAGCTTTCTCTTGGACTAAAATCTCTTAGCTGGGTGCGGTGGCTCATGCCAGTAATCCTAGCACTTTGGGAGGCCAAGGCAGGCAGATTACTTGAGGTCAGCAGTTCGAGACCAACCTGGCCAACATGGTGAAACCCCATCTCTACTAAAAATACCAAAAAATTAGCCAGGTGTGGTGGTGCACGCCTGTAATCCAGCTACTCAGGAGGTTGAGGCAAGAAAGTCGCTTGAACGTGGGAGGCAGAGGTTGCAGTGAGCCAAGATCACGTCATTGCACTCTAGCCTGGGTGACAGCAAGACTCTGTCTCTAAATAAATAAATAAATAAATAAATAAATCTTTCACTTGGATTAAAATATTTCAAGCTTTCTTTAATTCAAGCTTTCTCTTGGATTCAAATCCCTTGTCCTTGCAAGGGCCTGGAAAGACCTGTGCTCTCTGATTCATCTCTGGAAAGCCCTGTGCTCTCTCTCCGATTCATCTCCTACTGCTGCCCCTTTTCTCACTCCCCTGTGGCCACTTCCCTGTTTGGTCTAAAACACCTCACACACTGTCCCATAGCAGGGCTGTGCACTGACTGGTCCCTGTGCTTGGAAGGTTCGCCTCCAGATGTCTGCAGGTGCAACTCTCTTTTCTCAGTCACATATTTGCTATGGGTTCCTGTCTCAAAAGACCTACCCTGAGCACACTTTATTCATTCATTTATTTGAGACAGTCTCTCTCTGTCACTTAGGCTGGAGTGCAGTGGCACGATCTCAGCTCACTGCAAGCTCCACCTCCCAGGTTCACGCCGTTCTTCTGCCTCAGCCTCCCAAGCAGCTGGGACTACAGGCACCTGCCACCACGCCCGGCTAATTTTTTTGTATTTTTAGTAGAGATGGGGTTTCACTATGTTGGCCAGCATGGTCTCGATCTCCCGACCTCGTGATCCACCAGCCTCGGCCTCCCAAAGTGCTGGGATTCCAGGCGTGAGCCAACACGCTCAGCCCCTGAGCACACTTGAAAATGGTATGCCTCCTCCCTGCATTCCCAGGAGCCCATATCCCACATTATTTCTTCTTTTGCATTTATCATTTTCATTCCAATCATTGCTTATTATTGTATAGTCAAAATATTACATATGTTTTATGTTTTTATTGGCCATCTCCCCCCACCTCCTAATATTAACTACATGTGCACAAGAATTGTCTTTTCTGTTCGCTGGTGTTGCCTCAGTGCTTAGACCAGTGCCTGACATAAAATTTGTGCTCAGTAAATGTGATGAATGAATGGATGGATGAGAGAATGAATGAATTCAGGGCTCCAAGACTATTGGGGAAACCATAAAGAAAACATTTAGACCAGCATAGTTCTCTAAGCATTACAATGGCGTTAACACAGTGTGCCAGGAGACGGCTTGGGAAAGGGCTGCTCGCTCTGACACAGGCAGAAACGTACACAGGGTGAGGCTTGCCCTAGGGCACTCTATGTCATCACTGGATGGCTCTGCCAAATTGCCTTCCCGACAGTTTTATCTGAGCCTCTCCCCAGATGCTGTACCCCTCGGGGACAAATTCCACCCTCACGTGTGGTGAGCTGTTGACGTGAGACCTCAGAAGGCACAAAGCAATGAGGCCCTCCATGAGGCATTCCTAATTGGAGCCTTGGGTCCCTTCAGCTCAGCCTGAACCAATCAAGATTTGTTGATTTATTCCTTCCAGCATGGACTGGATCTGGGGACGCCCAGCTGGAAAAGACATGTTTCCTGCCTTCGAGGAGATCCCAGGCTGTGGGGAGTGTGATGCAGGGACACCAGATGAACAGTAGGGCATGTGGGCCAGCAGCAGGTCTCTGAGGCTGAGCACATCAGCTGAGTATTTTGTCATGGACTGGCTGTGGGACCCTCAGCAGCAGCTGTGATTGTTGACTGTCTGGCCTGCAAATGAAATTGACACTATCTCCTTCTCAGGATTGGTGTGAAGATGCAATAAGACAACACCGTAAGAATACAGCATTCTGCTCTTCACCTGGCATGCAGCATGGACTCAATACATGATACTGACAGGGCTTTTGATTCAAACTATGGTAAGCAAGAAATAGAAAAAAAAATGCATCTTTTGAAAGTTCAGAGAAGAATGCTTCTGTGTTGGCTTCCTGTGGCTGCCGTGAAATATCACCGTGAACTTTGTGCCTTCAAACAACACGCATTCACTCTCTTAGAATTCTGGAGGTCAGTAGTGTGAACTCAGTATTATGGGCTAGAGCCAAGGTTTTGGGAGGGCCCACTCCCTTCGGATGCTGTAGGGTAGAATCCGTTAACTTGCCTTTTGCAGCTCCCAGAACTGCATCCTCAACTCCAGGCTCCTTCCCCCATCTGCAAATCCAGCAGCATAGTGTGTTGCTTCAGTGGCCACATCTCTACTTCCATCTATGTCAAATCTCCCTTTGCCTCCCTTTTATAAAGACAATTATCATTGTATTTAGGGCTCACCTAATCTCCCCATCTCAAAATCTTTGACCACAGCTGCAAAGTCTCTTTGCCACATAAGGTAACACTCACAGGTTCCAGGGCTTAGAATCTGGATCTTTGGAGGCCATTATTCAGCCCACCACAGCTTCCAACTCAAGGAAGACTTCAGGAAAGAAGGGATGATTAGTTTATGGGGTTGAGTCTTGGAATATGAGAAGACATTCACTTTGGGAAAATTGGAGGAGAGTCATCTCAGCTGGGACAAACAGCACATGCAAAGGCTTGGGGGAGAAGGGAGGAAAAGGTTATGAACTTTCCTCTGCACTGAGACGAAGAGCCAAAGGAGAATGGTTTGGGAGGAGCTTCAATCACAAGGACAAGTGGACTGCAGCAGGGCCATCATGACCTCCAAGAAAAGTCAGAGACTACATTAAGTCAGATCCAGAGAAGCCATTCTCTGCCACGTGTCATCTGAAGGTCCTGCCGAAGTAACTTAAGGATGTTACAAGGATGTTACAGTTCGCTGCTGTATCACTTTCAGTTCTTATAGAGGGTCAAGATGAAATTATACTGTTCAGCAATGTTTCTTAATGGAAACACAATTGAGGACATTATTCATAATCCTAGTCACTTAGTCTTATAGTGACTGCTCCAGAGCATCTCACTTGAGTCCGGTGCCGTGGTAGGGGAAGCCATCATCCACTTGGCTCACTTCCATAAGGAAATGGCATTCCCCTGGGAGAGACAGCATTGCAGGGAATAGCTTTAGTTTCTCTTCACACCCCTACCCATGGGAGGAGGAGTAACTCATCTCATCAGTAAACTAGATGGACCTTGACATTAAGACGCATCAGCCAGGGATGTGGCTGCAGCATTCTGAGGCCCTGATGCTTGGCTCTGGCCTTTCTCATGTTTCTGCTGGGTATTCTGGAAAGTGCCATGTAGACAGCAGGGAGTGGGTGTGGTTTCAGTTCTCCCCAGGGAAAGGGCCTAAGGTCTAGCTTTGGGGTAAGTAACAAGACTCACTTTTAGCCTCCGGCTTTAGCTTTGCTGTCCAACACCAAAAACAAGGAACACCATATTTGGATATTATTGCTCCTGCCAAGCCAGCAACACCATCAATTCTCTACTCCGATTGTCATTACCCTCTTATTTCTGTTCTCAATTGGTTAAACACTTAAATAGAGGAAGGCCTGAGTAATTACAACCACAGAATTTCCAACTTTCTATAGGTACACTAGGAAACTCTATTTCTTTTAGACCCAGGGAAATTGTGCAACCCGAATTTCTTGCCCTTTATATTCAGCTGACAGAAAACATATAACCAAAGACCAATTGGCCATCTCCTTTGAGGACTGCCAAAGCGGTCCTCAACCTTTTTGGCACCAGGGACTGGTTTTGTGGAAGACAATTTTTCCATGGATGGGAGGCAGGGGGTATAGTTTCAGGATGATTCAAATGCATTACATTTATCATGTGCTTTATTTCTGTTATGATTACACTGTAATATATAATTAAATAATTATACAACTCACCATCATGTAGAATCAGTGGGAGCCCTGAGCTTGTTTTCCTGCAAGAAGATGGTCCCCTCTGGGGGTGATGGGAGAGAGTGACAGATCACCAGGCATTGGATTCTGATAAGGAGTGCACAACCCAGATCCCTCGCATACACAGTTCACAATAAGGTTCGCACTCCTATGAGAATCTAATGCCGCCACTAATCTGACAGGAGCCAGAGCTCGGGTGGTAACATGAGTGATGGGGAGTGACTGTAAATACAGATGAAGCTTTGCTCGCCCACTGGCTGCTCACCTCCTGCTGTGCAGCCCAGTTCCTAACGGGCCATGGACCAGTACCACCTCCGCAGCCTCAGTCTCTCTCCTTTCTTAACCCCTTGGGCCCTGGTTACCAGTCTCGAGGGAAAGCTGGGGCGATTTAGTTAGCACAACAGGATGACAGACAGAGCGGCAGCAAGGGTTCATGTAAGAAACTGTAAGGAAGTGAGGGAAGCAGCGTAGGCCAGGAAAGCAAAGGCATGAATTCAACAATTCAACAGCAGTCCAGCCTCAACCAGACACTGCAGGTAGCGTTGGTGGCTTGTCCCACCTCGAAGCAAGAGCATCATGCATTCACCCCTGCAGCGGCCAGTCACCGGCTTCTGGGCACCCTCAGGGGAAGGTATACCTGGCAAGGTATACCTGGGCAAAAGAAGCCCACAGACCAAGGGAGATTTGCTAGAGAATGGTGTCCCTTGAGCTGTGAGCAGACAACCATCATGGCAGATGGAGGTGGGTATGTGGGCAGGGGATGAGGGGAGGTTTCAAAGCATCTACTCCAGTCCACTCCTAACACCACTCATGTCCACTTTCTTCCCACATCAGGACCACTCAAGGTTGTAACAACTTCTCCAGAGTTCTGATGGCTTATAATTTCTGGGTAAAGTTTAACCAGGAAGTTTAATGGGACAAGCAAAGCCTTTGAGGATGGAGTTGGTCCCAAGGCCATAAAGCACTTTCATGATCTCCCTCCTCTGCCATGTTCTCTAGATTCCTCTCTCCCTCTGTTAGTGCTTGTTCTGATCTACATGGCTGCCCTGGTGGAGTGATCCAGAGCCTCACCATGTGCAGACTGAGTTCCTAGTTAGCCTGCCATTTTAAAGCCATGGTTACCATGATGCAGGGCAGGTTCTTGGCTTTGCTCAGGAAAGAATTCAAGAGCAAGTCGGTGGTGGAGGAAGGCAATTTGTTGAGGCAGCAGCAGTGTTCCAGCTGTGTGACTGCTCCTGGCAGAGCAGGGCTACCCCATAGGCAGTGTGTGGAGACTAGCAGTGTATGAGCAATTTGTAGTCATATTTATACCCACTTTTAATGACATGCTAATTAAGGGAGGAGTTATTAATAGCTGGAAAATAGGCAGTACCATATAGGTGTTGCTGTGGCACGAGCTAGTAACTTCTGGGTGTTGCCATGGCATTGGTAAACTGTCATGGAGCTGGCAGGAGTGTCTTCGGCAGCAAGACCAATGGGGGTGCTTTCGGCACCTCTTCCCAGTTTTGGCCAACCTTCTGGCCTGGAGACCAGTCCTGCTGGCCTCCTACCTCAACTACAGAGTTAAAATTGGGCATGAGACTACCAAGAGATTCTCCAATAGATTACCAGAGTGCTTAACATATTCCTCCCTGCCCTATGTGGTGACAGCACCAACCACATCTCATAATGTCAGCATCAATCACACCTGTCCTCTCACTAATCAACTGGCACGGGAATCCGATGTGACCAAGCAGAAGCCACAGCTCTTAGTGAGACTCATTGCATCCCTTGGTGGAAGCTTTTGCTCTCTGGGAACCAGGACCTCTAGACCCATAGAGCCTAAATTTTCAGAAACAGGAGGACATTTTTCCCAGATGGGTCATGGGGAGTGATAGTGAGCAGAACCACTCCTACCTCCACCCCTACGTTCCCTGACCCATGGATTCTACATATTGGAGGTGCAGCATCATATCATGGCTGTTGGCTTGGGTTAGAGGTGCCACTTCTAAGCTGGTGCCTCCAATATCTCTTAAGGTCACTGGAGGGCTCTGTGAGGTAGGCCATTTCTAGATGGCATGGCACATAACGGGACCAGTAAATTCTATGAACCATTTACCCACTGCTCTGTCTCCTTACTAAACAGTGGGCCCTTGGCCTGAAGCAGTGCTGCAGGGTTCTGTATCATGACTCCGGATGCTGAGGGAGTTCTAGGGCAGCGATGCTGGCTGAGGCACTGAGGGCAAAAGCCAAACACACACTCAGAATTCAAAACAACCCCACTCAGGACAGATGGTGGCCTTTATCCCTTGGAAAGGCACAATGAAATCAATGTGCCAGCAAGAGGCTGACCTCATCCATCTATGCTTTGATTGGCAGATGGCTATGGCTAATGAGTGATTTCCAAATAGTGGCAGACAGGAAATGCCAGTAGAGGTCAGGACAGTTGATTTGCAATTTTTAGAGTGCATGTAATGTGGATTGTTCCTCTTTTGTCTGATTAATAAGTTACCTTTTGTTTTAGCAGTAGGTAGTTAGGACTGTTAGCCATGTGTTTGGAAATACAAGACAAAGGAAAATAGTCAACCCATGCATCCCAAGAATGTGGTTTAGGGATTTTGAATGGAGAACTCTATTGAAATATCCATGGATAGGGCCAGAAATGTAAGACTGTTGTACCTGACTACCCATTCAATTCGGAAACGTCCTACTACTTCTGTTAGGTGGTTAGCGGGGGCCATCTGGTCTCTGCCGGAACATCCCCAATGGGCAGCAGCTTGTGACTGATTCCTGAAGTCACCCATTTGATCTTTGACAAGTCTGACTATTAGATTTGGGTTCAACAGAGAGAGGAACATTCTGCTTCCCTGTGGCTTTCTTGTCTTTCTCCTCTATCTGCTGCTTGGGCCTAAAAGAATGCCCAGTCCCTGTCTGGTAAATGAGCATCAGGTGTATGCAGTAGCAATCACTGAGCTGAGACACTTCATTATGTCCAGCTCCTCAACTCCAGTGCCTCCAAATTCTCCATATTTGCTTAAGACCAACCAAGCTTTCTCAGTGACCCAGAACAGATTCCAAAGTCCCTGCCTTGGCCTACCAGGCTGCAAGTGACCCGCTCCAGTGGACTCTGACGCCATCCCTTCCACTGCTCCCTCCTCACTCTCATCCAGCCTCCCTGGGCTCCCGCTGCTCCAGGAATCTGCAGAGCCAGCATTCAGGACCCACAGGGCTTCTGTCCTCCCTGCCATCACTGTCCTCACTCAGACCCCTGCTCAAATATCACCTCCTCAGAGGGGCTGCCTGACCACCTGGCAGAGGTGGCATTCTCCCTCCCCTACTCTCTGCACACCCAATTCTCCTTCACAGAACTTATTTCTGCCTGACATCTAACTATGTATGTGTCTGTGTATGCTTGGTCCTCCTCTCACCCCAACACACTGGTATCGAACCCCAGGAGAAGGGCTTTGGTGGGTAATGAAAGAATGAATGAACCGAATATGCTTACCCATCCACCATAACCCTAGTTTCCTTCCTCCAGTCAAACTCCAGGCTATCCCTATTCTTTTGTAAATCACGCTATCTGGAGCTGTAAAGTTCCAAGTGTGGTCTTACTTCCCTTGTGAAATTGGGTAAGTCCACTGGTCTCCCTGGGCTTTGGTTTCACCCATGTGGGACTGAGCCCATAACAATGCCCTGGTGTCACAATGGGAGTCACAGCATTATGAGGAGCTTGTGAAGTGCTCTGTATGCTGTAAAGTGCTGTCTTTGTATAGGGTAGAGGGTCTGGTATACTTATTGCATCAGTATGCACAGGAGGCCCTGCTCACCTCAATCCTAGTCACTATTCCAGGGAGAGTGATATGCAGGAACATGCAATCTGGAATCCTATCTACTCAGAACGTGGGAGCTCCCTGGTGGAGCTCACTGTAAGGTCATGTCAGCCTCAGAGGAGACCTGCAAAAGGGCTCTCTCTCCCCTAAAGATGAAGGAGCAATGGCAAAGGCTCTGAGAAGCTGGCTTGGAAAACACCTTAGCTGCAGGGTCCATATCTCCTTTACTCTGAAGCTGGCACTTGGGGAAACGTCCTCAGGTGCCTGAGATGAGATAGTATCCAGCAGAGAAACTGAATAGCAGCTAAAAAGTAAGCTCATTAGCAAATTTCCCAGCCCCGAATCCTCCAGAAAGTATTGGCCTGAGAAAAAAACATGCAACCTCCTCTGCTCTCAGAAAGGCAGGTGGGGTCATGCTGAGAATGCAGGCTCAGTTCAGGTAGACCTGAGTTTCAGTTTGCCCTCTGCCTCCCCATGGGGTGTTGGCAACCTTTGCTCTCTTCTCTCCTATTTCTGGAGTCATGGATCTCCCCTTTGAAAATCTGTTGAAAATTGTTGATCCTCTTGCCAAGAAAACTCTCTGACCCCATTTCCTCATCTTTCAGGTGGGCATAAGGAGGCCTGATATTCGTCCTCTTCCCTTTGGTAAAGTCTGATGATTGTTTAAGGCTGGCATCCATTCTGATTGGTTTGTGTGTTTCCTACAGGTAGTTATTACATTTTAAATAGCATCCCTGGGGGCTTCTGTGAAGACAAAATGAGGCAATGAGAGGGGAATCGCACAGTTAACTCAGTCAGTCAACATCTGTGCCTTCCTTTAAGATAAATGATTAGCTCTGGGCCAGGTGCAGTGGCTCATGCCTGTAATCCCAGCACTTTGGTAGGCTGAGAAGGGCAGATCATTTGAAGTCAGGAGTTCGAGACCAACCTGGACAACATGGTGAAACCCTGTCTCTACTAATAAGAAATACAAAAATTAGCCAGATGTGGTGGTACACACTTTGTAGTGGAGGCTGAGGCAAGAGAATCACTTGAACCTGGGAGGTGGAGTTTGTAGTGAGCCGAGATTGCACCACTGCACTCCAGCCTGGGTGACAGAGTGAGACTCCATCTCAAAATTTTAAAAAAGATAAATTATTAGCTGTGGATGGCTCATACATCGTCCCTGGCCGGCATCAGTTCCCTTTACTAGAGGTGGTGTGGCTGGTGGGCAGGAAGAAACTATTTTAAAGACAGTCACATCTGAATAAAGGATCTTCCAATCATGAAAGTTCACTGAGGGTCTCATCTTGCTGAAAAAGATAATTTGTAGACCAGAAGCTTTTCAATAAGTTGCTGAGATGTGGGGATCATTTGCTATGGGAATTGCCTTTTTTTCTCATAGTAAAGGTGACTGCATGCTGAGGAGGTGAGGACAAGAATGGAAGTGCTTCAGCTAGTTTGAAAACTCAACTTTCCAAGCTAATTGTCTAGTGTCTCTCTTTGTAGAAGTCAGTTCTTACCATTAATATACCTGAGTTCCCATTCAGGTTTTTCTACTAACTTGCTGCGCAATCTTGGAAAAATTGTTCATCCTGTCTGTTTTTTTTAATCTCAAAGATGGCATGGCTAAAATAGATAGCATCTAAGAGCTAGAAGCAATCTTAGAGAACATCTAGTTCAATTTCTGACCTTACAGAAAAGGAAGGTAAGTTCCCAAGAGGGGAAAGGTTCTGACTTCTGATTCCTGAAGCCTCTGGGCTCTAAATTCTAAACAACTCACACAGCCGCTGCAGACAGTGCTAACATTAGACACGCGAAGATGCAACCTCACAGGTTCAGGTTCCTCCTCAGGTGCACCCGCCAATAATGAAGCTGGAGTCTGAATGAAGTGCTGCTTCAGAATCCTATTCCCTTTCCTTGAACACATGTCTGCCGGGCCATGCAGGGTGAAGATAAAAGATAATGGAGTTGACTCCAGTCTCCCACCCAGCTAATGAGGAAGAGGCTGGTGGCAGAGATCAGCGGCCAGCATGGTACAGGGGTGGCTGGAAAGAGTTTCTACCAAGGGTGGTGAGATGTGTTCCCTTTGGGGTCACTTACTGGAGGCAACTTTTTTTTAAAAAAAAAAAGAAAGTATGCTTATATCTGCCTTTTCTTTTTTAAAATTTGTTTACATTTAAGGAGTACACGTGCAGTTTTGTTACATGGATATATTAAGTGGTGACGAAATCTGGGCTTTTAGTGCCACCATCACCTGAGCTGTTTAGGGGAAGGAAGAGGAAAGAATGAGGGTCAAGAGAGAGGAGTCTGATGTCAGGAAATCTAGGATCAGACAAAGAGGATGATGGAGCTGGGAGGAGCAGGAATACTTGCCCATTTCCTTGCTCATATTTACAAAAAAAAAAATCATTTTAATAAATACCTCTTGGATGAAACCTCAGCTTCCCTCATAAGCTATCCTTGCTCCGCCTGACCCTTCAATGCTGTGACCCTCGACTTCCAAGTTTTGCACTCTCCTCTCCTATTTCGGGCTCATGGCTTCCCTCTTGAGGATCTGATGGAATATTGGTCCCCTCACCAAGAAAGGCCATAAATGCATATATGAAACTGCAGATCACCATCGCAGGGAGTTCTAAACCCTTGGTCTGTAGACACCAGTGGTTCCCCACACTCTAGTAACATCTATGCCCTACTTACTCACAAACTTATATCTTTAGCCCAGAATTTTTCTCAAACATGTTTCTGCAACCCAAAACACCCCCTTCCATCAATACAATGGGGAGAATTATGACACCACCTGTGCATGCCACAGGGTATTTGTGAGTAGGAGATGAAATACCCAGTGAAAAAGGCCATGGTGTATGGCAAGGGGCCACACAGACATCTTGGGAAGCCTGATCATGCTCTTCAGCGAAGGAGAAGGCCTCCCATGTAGAAAGGTAGTCGTCTTTATCATTTCCATCCAAAGGGGCAGAATAAGAAATATCATGTTGTATGATTCCATTCACCATAGACCTATGATGAACGGAAGGGAGAATGTTCTCACGATGAGAGCTCACCCAAAGTAGAAGTTCAGACCAATGTGGTGAGATTCAAGTATCTGCCTCTTGGCTTCTCAGATGTATTTTAGAGGAGAGATCTTGGTTTTCAACAGGATATTTCCAAACTCTGCATCTAGCAGGTATGCATTTGGAAATAGGTTTCCCTTCCTTATTGCAGTCTGTAAGAAGGCATTTCCATGGGTTGCAAGTATATGTGCTGTTTCCAAACAGTGTGTGTCCTCTAAATACCCCATGGAGCTAATGGAAAATGAAATCTACCCTACAAAATAACTCGTTAGAAAATACATTATGGTGCTAATACTTGGTTCTACAAAATCTTTAATCACATTTCACTCTGGAAGGAACAGAGGCCTGGGCAAAGCTAAAAGTTTAGAATAAAAAAGATCCCAGAATTTTACTTATCGATTGAATTTAAAATCTTTTTTTTTTTTTTTTTTTTTTGAGACGGAGTCTCGCCCTGTCGCCCAGGCTGGAGTGCAGTGGCCGGATCTCAGCTCACTGCAAGCTCCGCCTCCCGGGTTTACGCCATTCTCCTGCCTCAGCCTCCCGAGTAGCTGGGACTACAGGCGCCCACCACCTCGCCCGGCTAGTTTTTTGTATTTTTTAGTAGAGACGGGGTTTCACCATTTTAGCCAGGATGGTCTCGATCTCCTGACCTCATGATCCACCCGCCTTGGCCTCCCAAAGTGCTGGGATTACAGGCTTGAGCCACCACGCCCGGCCAAAATCATTTTTAAGAACTCTATTTTTCTGCCACTATTTATTCTATAAACGCTTCATTAACTTACATAAAACTATCATGAAAGCCTTCTCCGTGATTTAGAATTAAGATTAATTCTAAATGTAGGCTCAAAGTGGAAACAGGCTTGCTGCACAAATTATGAGAGAAAAAGAACATGTTTTATTTTCACAGTGAAATTCACAAACTATCATCATTGACTTTTCTTCAGTAATGAGTGTGCTAATTACTGCTGCTGATACCTATTTGTTTATTGTCACCTTTTTCAAGATCCTCAGAGGTGTTTAATTTCATTGACTTTTTCTCTGTCCCTGATGGCTGTGATGCTCCATTTACACGAGATTAATAAAATCAAGTCCCTGTTAAAATAGTAAATAATGGAAAGGGTTGAAGGTTCCAGACGAGTTTTTGAATAGGAGTTAGGAACATTGGATTTGGAGAAAGATAAATGGTTTTAAAACTTGAAAGTTATTTTAACTTTCGGTTTTCTTATCTGTAAAATCACACCAATAATATCACCTATTTCAAAGGATCATATTAAAGATTAAATGTGATAATGTACCTGAAGTGCTTAGTGTATTGTCCAGCACATAGTAACATTTCAATTGAATACCTGTTATTAGTATTTAGTGCTACTAATTTTAAGATTGTTGTTAAGATGAGCTAAATTGTTTCTAAAATTATATGTGACTGCGAAAGACTTAAAATAGGAAAAAAAATCTTAAAGAAGAAAAAGCGGGAGTACTCAAACTATCTAATAACAAAACTAAATATAAAGCTACAGTATTCAAGAAAGTGTGGAATTGGTATAACAATAGACACATGGGCCAGGTGTGGTGGCTCATGCCTGTAATCCCAGCACTTTGGGAGGCCAAGGTGGGCAGATCACCTGAGGTAAGGAGTTCGAGATCAGCCTGGCCAACATGGCGAAACCCCGTCTTTACTAAAGATACAAAAATAAGCCAGACGTGGTGGTGCATGTCTGTAGTCCCAGCTACTTGGGAGGCTGAAGCTGGAGAATTGCTTGAGCCCAGGGCAGGGAGGTTGCTGTGAGCCAGGATCGTACCACCACACTCCAGCCTGGGCAACAGAGTGAGACTGTCTCAAAGAAAAAAGAAAAGACATGGACACATGGATGAATGAAGGAACAATGGAATGGGTCAAGTCATATATCACATGTTATTTGGTATTCCAATGAGGAAATACATACTTTTTCAATGTAAAGGGCAGGAAGAATGGGATAAATATAAGAAAAATAGTATCAACTCCCTTCCTCCTACTATATGGGTAAATTATTTTAAGATGGATTGTAGACATAAACATAAACTAAAATTATAAAGGTTCTAGAAGACTATATAGAAGAAATCTTATAAACTTGAGATAAGAAAATATTTTGAATATGATACATGCAATCAAAAATTTTAAAAAATTAATTGGATTAGATTTAATTTAGATTTCATTAGAATTAAAAGTTTGACCTTGGCCGGGCGCGGTGGCTCAAGCCTGTAATCCCAGCACTTTGGGAGGCCGAGGCGGCGGATCACCGAGGTCAGGAGATCGAAGGACCATCCTGGGCTAACTGTGAAACCCCGTCCTCTACTAAAAAATACCAAAAAACTAAGCGGGCGAGTGGGGGCGCTGTAGTCCCCCAGCTACTCGGGGAGCTGAGGCAGGAAATGGCGTGAAAACCCGGGAGGCGGAGCTTACAGTGAGCTGAGATCCGGCCACTGCACTCCGGGCCGGGCCACCCAGAGCGGAGACTCCGTCTCAAAAAAAAAAAAAAAAAAAAAAAAAAAAAAAAAAAAAGTTGACCTCACCAAATACAGTGTTAATATAATGAAAATAAATAACAGATTAGGAAAATAGTATTCAAAATGCACCTAGGACTTGTAACCATCATATATAAAGAACTTCAAATCAGTAAGACAAGAAACCTCATTTAAAAATGGGCAAACAAACAGACACCTCAAAAAAGAAGAGGTAAAAATGGCAGGGAAACACATGAAAATGTCCAACATCATTAGTTATCATTAAAATGTGAAGTAAAATCACAAGGGATATGTTTTCCTACTCACTAGAATGGTTACAATTTAATAACTGATACCACCAAATATAAGTGAGTATGTGGCACGTATATTTCTGGTTAAAAGATAAATGGTTGACCTACTTTGGAAAACTGTCAGTTTCTTATAAAATTATGCATAGCTACCATATGACTCAGCAGTTCTACTCCTAGAAGCTAAAGAAATGAAATAGTAGGTTCGCAAAAAGTATCTGTATAAGAGTAGTTATAGAAGCTTAATTCATTAAAGCCAATAATTAGAGACAACCAGAATATTCAATAAAGGGAAACATATTGTAATATATTCCTGCAATGGAAAACTACTCAGCAACAAAATGTAATCACCTACTGATAGATATATAACAATATGAATCAATGCCACAGGTAATGTGTGTGCTCAATGAGAAGCCAGACACACAAGAAGAGTGGCTGCGGTACCATTCCATTCATATGAAGTTCAAAATCAGCAACATAAGTCTGTGATGATAGAAATCGTAACACCATTTGCCTACAAGAGATGGGCACTCACTATGTGGCAAAATAAGGGAATTTTCTGGTGTGAGAAATATTTTCTGTGTCTTCATTGGTTTCATGGGCATGTACCTTTATCAAAACTCATAGAATTGTGCACTTAAAATTGATTATTCCACTCTAGGCACATGCTATATCGATAGAGCTTTTTAAATGCTAAGAAAGTCGGAAAGATCTTTGAATACTCAGAGCTAACTAAATTCCCTCATTTCATAAAAATACTCAAGATCAGAGAGGCAAGGCAACCTGCCCAAAGTCACCTGGCATGTAGGGCACAATGAAGATTAGAAGCCAGGTCCTCTGACTTCTTATCCAGTGTTCCCTCCAATATACTGTGCTAACACCTGCATCCAAATCCACACAGCTCCTGACAGTAGATCCAATACTAGGACCTAGATATTCTCATTTAAAACCTTACATTGTCTTTAGGATTATTCAATGTGCCAAAGAATCATGGCATGAATTATCTGAGCAAGAAAACCAAAGCTATGAAGAATGATACTAGGGAAACCAGATTTGGAATCAAGAGATGTATACTTTACTCTTGGCTCTTCTGTATCTTACTGTGCACTCTTAGGGAAATTACTTTTCCTCTCTGTGCTCAGTAGCATCACTGGATTGAACTAGATGTTCCTCAAGAGTCTTTCCAGCTCGAGTGTCCTGCAAACATCTGATGCTCTGCAAACATCTGCCCTTCCAAGTGTGCAGAGTTGTTTCCCTGCTGACCTGATATATGCAAAATCCAACATTTAAATTATCCATTCAGACTCTACTTGAGAATTCCACAGGGTGCTCCTCCAGGGCTCAGAGGATCACACCACATGCCTCTGGAGTGAGACTGACCCTGGCTGTGGGTGTCCTCTGCTGATTGTGACACCATTTGCTCTCACTTCCTGCAGGAAACACTGCAGGTTCCTCTGCCTTCACTGGTGGACCTATGCAGCTCCTCGAGGCAGGACATCTGAAAACCACCGAGCAGGAAAATCTGGCATTGAGGCGAGTTTCTTACATGTTGGAAAATAGAAGTACTAATATTCAGCTTTCTCTTACTATGCAGGAGGCCCTGTGCAAAATGCTTCATATTCACTTGGCTTATTTTATCCTCATAACACCCTATGAGGAAGCCACTATTATTCCTGTTATTTTTCAAATCAGGAAATAAACTTAGAAAAGGTATACTACATGCTTAAGGTCACACAGTTGAGGGGTGGGGGCAAGATTTAATGTAGCATTTTTACCTTCCAATCTGTATGTTCAAATACTTCTCTAGACTTCCAATCCAGCATGGTGATCTGCAAAGGTCCTAAGTAAATATCCAGACAACATTATCAAGCCGCTTCTCAAATTATTGTTTGCAAAGGATGAGAGGATTGGCAAGATGATTTCTAAGGTAGCTTTAAATTTGGAGAATCTGTTCTGAGACAGAAGACCTGGGGTGGACCCCAGACCTTGCTAGACACAGCTCAGCCCCCTATGCTGAGCTGCCTCCCGGTAGAAGCTCCCCCCACCTCAACTCCGTGTCTCCTGGACCTCAGCTCTTGCCATTGCAAGACAGAGATGGATCTAAAAATACCGCAAAGGTTCGGCAATGTATAACATATAATCTCTTGCTCTGGCCCTGAAATCAATTAGATTTGTATTTTAAACTCCAGAAGTGTGTGTAGACTATAGCCTTTCTCCAAAGTCAACAGACAATGCAAAAATGATTCCATGATCTGCCAACTTCTGGGCAACTCTAGGTTGGCTATTCTGCCTTGGGCCTCTCTCAATGGCAGGAACCAGAGGCAAATCCCGGATGCCAATGTCAGGGATCACCTGGCTTTTAGATGATGTGTCATATTGTGGGAGGCTATAAAGAATTAACTGAAGAGTCCAGGGCTGACCCCTAACCCTGCCTATAAGAGGTGGTAGCCCTATCTGATGAAAAAAAATAGTTAAAGCCATCATATGAAAACATGTATGATGCATGAGGCACTACCTGAAAAACAATGTAGAGTCAAGCAGACTTGAGATTGCCATCAAACCTCTCCCCAGCCTCTCCCCAGTGAGAGGCACATGATTGTACTAGAGATGGAGCATCCCAGTCCAGAAAAGGCCAAAGAAGTCATGAGGATTCTAGAAGGGGGTAACATTTAGGAAGGCATCAGGGCATGTGTCAGCAGGTAACAACAGGAATGAGGACCCAGGCTGAGGCCAATGGTGGATGGGATGGGAGGGACGGCTGGATCTAGCAGAGTTCAGAAATCGAACGGTACATCTGTTCAGTAAGATAGATACCAGACTGCAAGCTGGGGAAATGACACTTGAGCTGAAGCCTGAAGGCTTGACATGAGTTAAAGATGGAAAGACGTACAAGAGGGAAGTCCTTAAGGGAGAGAAACTGTAAGCTCAGAAGCCCTGCATTGGGTAGGTCATGGTACATGCAAGGGACTGAAGGAAAGTCAGTGAGGCTAAGCAACAGCCAGGGATGGAGGAGGCTAGAGAGTCAAGTGCTGGACCCTGGAAAGATATCTGCTTCATCCCAAATCAATGGGAAGCCACTTGAGGCTTTAAGCAAGGGTCACAATAAGGTGGCAGCCCTATCTGATGGAAGAAAATAATAATGAAAGCCATCATATGAAAACATCTACAATGCATGGGGCACTGTCTGAGAAACGATGTAGAACCAAGCAGACCTGAGATTGCCATCACGCAATCACAGCTGCTGACTCTCCAGCCTCCCCCATCCCATTCTCTGCTGAAAGCAGTTGAGCATAGGGGTTGAGCTATGTCTAGGAAGGCCTGGGGTCCACCCAAGGGCCAGCATCTCAGAACAGATTCTCCAAATCTAAAAGTACCTTAGAAATCATCTCACGAAACCTCTCATCCTTTGTAAATAATAATTCGAGAAGAGGCTTGATAAGTTGATAATGTTGGCTGGATATTTACTTAGGATCTTTGCTGATCACCACACTGGACTGGAAGTACAGGGACGTATTTAAACTCACAGATTCACTCTATGTTGTGAAATGAGACCAAAATTTGCCTTTCAAGATGAGAAATCAACAAATGCTTATTGACTGTTGAAATATGCATAAGTAGGATAAGCAACAAAAACGTGGGGAGAAGTGGATACTGAGTTGATTCACGTGGCTATCTCCGTGAGATGGGATTTCAGGAGGATTTTTGCCTTTCCTGTGATACATTTCTATATCTTACAGATATTTTACATCAGTACATTTTGCATTTTCTGAGAAGAAAATAAAGTGTGTTTTGTTTTCCTTTTTAAAAGCAAAATCTCTGCAGATGATGCCTTCTCAGACAATAGGAATAAATTGCAAAGGAAATTGCCCTAATGTGACCCAGACTGGAACTGGGCGTGCTTTAAACATAAATAGAAAGGCCTTTTGATGATGTCATTTTAAAAGTGTCCTTGACATTCATGAAGGTTTTAGCGGGCCCAAAGAAAAGAAAAAAATAGGATCGTGTCACTGAAAGGGACCTTACAGTTCAAACAATCCAACGCGCGTATTTTACCACCGCAGGAAACGAAGTCCTGAGAAATAGATACTTCAAAAAGAAATTCACTCAGCAATCAATAGCATTTCCAAGCACCAATAGTAACTAATTAGACATTTACATTTGAAGAAGGCTTCAGTCAGTAACAGCAACAAAACCTAGGCTAAGAATAAATCTAACCAAATACATGCAAGTTCATCACAAAAATATAAGAAAACTATTTAAAATATAAAATACCAGCACTTTGGGAGGCCGAGGTGGGCAGATCACAAGGTCAGGAGTTCAAGACCAGCCTAGCCAACATGGTGAAACCCTATCTCTACTAAAAATACAAAAATTAGCTGGGTGTGGTGCCGTGTACCTGTAATCCCAGCTACTCAGGAGGCTGAGGCAGGAGAATTGCTTGAACCCGGGAGATGGAGGTTGCAGTGAGCCGAGATCGCACCACTGCCCTCCAGCCTGGGTGATAGAGCAAGACTGTCTCTCTCTCTCTCTGTCTGTCTATATATACAGACGTATATATATGACATATATACATACATACATATACAGACACAAATGGAGATATAATATATATGTATATATAGATACACACACACATATATACATGATCAATAAGAAGAAGATTTATCATCAGGACCTGCAAAATTGTCTAACATATATAGTAGGTGCTCCCTATATCTTAGTTAGATTGAATCCATTGGAAATATGTCAGTTCTTCCCACACATTAAGCATACAGTCATTGCCATTCCAATAGTAATCCCCACAAGTTTAGTTAGTTAGGTTGGTTGTTCTTCTAAAATCAATTGTATTAAGATTAACTTACATTAAATAAAATTTACCCATTTTCAAGTGTACAGTAGGATGAGTTTTGACAAACATCCAGGTCAGTGTAACCACCACCCCAAGCAAGACTTCCATTACCCCTGAAAGGCCCTGCAGGGCTTTTTAGGAATTTGGCAAAACTGATCTTAAAATACACACGGTAGAGCAACAAGTTAAGAATAGCTGAGACAATTTTGAGGAACAAGTTGGAGGATTTTATCTAACAGCTATAAAGATTAATTTTAAAGCCATAGTAACTAAGATATAAACAAATAGTCCAAAGACACAGCTTTTTCAGAAATAGACACACTCAGATATAAGCACTATATATACACACCAAACTAAATCTCCCAAACATGGCATTTCAAGTCAGTGATGCTGGAACACAGCCATGTTGATACATTTACAGATTGTCCATGTCTCCTTCCATGCTGTAACAGCGGACTTCAGCAGAGACCATATGGCCTGCAAAGCCTCGAATGTTTACTGTCTGACCCTTTCCTGAAAGCACTGCTCTGCTCAAGACATTTGCTGAATTCTGAAGCTGTATGAGCTGGAAAGCTAAAATGCTAAATTATTTGCATTCTACTTCCCCATAAACAGAGAAACTTAAAATGCTCTGACTTTGTACTGTGCCCCACCCGCCACCCCCGGCTCCATGTTTTGCAGTATTGTGTTTAGGAATTTCAGTTCTACATTTTTATGAAACTCTGGCTGTTCATTCTATCCTGCATTTCCATATTGTCATGTGGGATCATCTTCTTCTGCCCAAAGAGCCTTCTTTGGTGCTTAGTGCAGGTATACTGATACTAAGTTAGCTCTTAATTTTACCAAAGGTAGTTTTATTTTGCTTTCATCTTTGAAGTTACTTTTGCTGGACTTGGAATTATAGGACAGTATTTGTTTCCTTTTACCATTTTAATGGTTACTCCACACATCCTTGACTTACTACAAATCTAATACAAACTATTCCTTTTACCAGTTCTCTCATAGTGCTAGGACCTTGGGATACTCAAATTAAACAACTTAATAGAGGGATAAAGGGAATAATCTAAAGGATTGTTAATCTAAAGAAAGGCCAAGAGAAGAAGAGAAATAGGAATATAAAATAAATAGATTGATCAAATAGAAAGCAAATACTAAGAAGGTTGATTGAACTTCAAGTATATTCATGCTTATTTTAATTACAAATGTATTAAATATTTCAATTAAAACCCTGAGACCATCAGATTAGATATAAAAGCAATTTGAACAACATTTTGTGCTTACAAGAGTCATACAATTATTATAAAGACACAGAAATATACAAAATTCAAGGATGGAACATGTGTACCACGTCCATATTAACCAAAAGAAAACTGGTTTAGCTACATATACTACTCATCAGGTGGAGTTTAAGGCAAAATAACACTACTAAAGAAAAGTAACATTTACATAATGAAAAAGGGGTCAAATTATCAGGAAAAAATAAGAATTCTGAATCTGTATATAGCTTCCAGACAGACACAGCAAAACTGACAGAGCCAAAAGAAGAAATAGAGAAATTCACGATGATAGGAATATTTCGCACTTCTCACAACAGCAGATAGATCAAACAGGAAAAATATACATGAAGAAAATTGAAACAAAATGACAAACTTAAATTAATTGACACATTGAACACTGCACCCAGCATGGACCATATCATTGGGCAAGTGTACATGAACATGTCCCCAGATTGACCATATAATGGATGGCAAAGTCAACCTCAATAAAGTTCAAGGAATTATAACTATTCACATTGTATTCTCAGATCACAGTAAAATTAAGATAGAAATACTGAGAGAATTTTAAAATCACCAACTACTTGTGAATTAAGCAATACACTTTTAAATAATCTATGAGTCATAGAAAAAACCATCACAGCAAATAATAGAAACTTTTTGAACTGAACATTAAAGATAAGAGGTTTTGCATAACAAAATTTTTGCAGTACAACTAAAGCAGTCCCTAGAGAGTAATATATTGCTTCAAATGCATAGATTAGAAAGGGAGAAAGCTTAAAAAAAATAATTTATCTAATTCTTCTCAGAAACAAAAAAAAAGAAAAGTAAACAAAGGCTAGAAAAAGCGAAAACAAAAGGAAGCATAGGCCAGGCATGGTAACTCATGCTTGTAATCCCAGCACTTTGTGAGGCTGAGATGGGTGGATGACTTGAGGTCAGGAGTTCAAGACCAGCATGGCCAACATAATGAAACCCTGTCTCGTCTCCTACTAAAAAATATATAATAATATATATATAATTACTATATATGTAGTATATATTAATAATATCTCAGCAAAGTAAAGCAATATGAGAGCTCAGAGACCTGTTCACAAGTGTTGTCCGCAGCTATGCAGGGAGGCTGAGGCAGGAGAATCACTTGAACCCAGGAGGCAGAGGTTGCAGTGAGCTGAAATCACATAATTGCACTCCAGCCTGGGAGACAGAATGAGACTCCATCTCAAAAAAAAAAAAAAAAAAGAAGCATAGAAAAAAAAATGAAAAAATAACCAAAATCAATGAAAAAGGAAAAAATGTAAAACAGTGGAAAATCAAAGCCAAAAATTATTCTTTGGAAATATTAATAAAATGAGCAATTTTCTAGCAATTCCAATCAGAGAAAGTAAGAGCATGAACATGAATGACAACATAGAGAACCAAAAGGGAGGCAGTAAGTACAGGTCCTCACACATCACTGATGGCAGTAGGAATTGGTACATTAAAGGGCAATTTGGTGAAGATCATGTAATTCCATGTGGAAGTACATTGCTTGAGGTAATGGTTCTGAAACCTGAATGCACATTAGAATTGCCAGGCAACAGATGTTAATGACTCTGTCTGACAGCTTTGAAGAGAGCAGTGGATCTCCCAGCACGGAGGCTACGATCTGAGAATGGACAGACTGCCTGCTCAAGTGGGTCCCTGACCCCTGAGCAGCCTAACTGGGAGACATCCCCCACTAGTTGCAGACCGACACCTCACACCTCACACGGCGGGGTACACCCCTGAGACGAAGCTTCCAGAGCAAGAATCAGACAGCAGCACTCACTGTTCAGCAATATTCTATCTTCTGCAGCCTCCACTGCTGATACCCAGACAAACAGGGTCTGGAGTGGGCCTCAAGCAATCTCCAACAGACCTACAGCTGAGGGTCCTGACTGTCAGAAGAAAAACTAACAGAATTGCCAGGCAAGCTAGAAATCAAACCAAACCAAACAAAACAAAAAACAGATTAATGAAATTAGACTGCCCAGGTGTGGTGCCTGCAGGTATGTTCATTTTTAAATTCTTCCTTAATGTACAGCTACTGTTGAGAAACACGGCACAGTGGAAACACTTACAGATGTTTATAAGGTGATAAGAATGCTCTGTACCACCTGTAAGAGAAAAAAAATGAAAATGATGTAAATATCTACCAATAAAACATTGAACATTGGAATACTATACAATGTTTTAAAATGCATGACACATGCCTAAAAGCATTGACATGGTTGACTCTCACATAGAATGAACAGTTTACATTAAGAAAATTATAGTATAATATCAATTTTATAGAGTTTGCAAAGATGTAAAAATCTACATATTTAGAGTCAGTGGAGCATAGTAGTTAAGAACTCAGGATCAATTTCAGATATCAGCTTCCCTGCCAACAAGTGAGATGTTGGTGGTTATGTAATTTCTGTGTACCTCATCTTCTCCCTCTACCCAATAAGGATTCTATGATCACTCACCTCAAACGGTTGCAGGGATTGAATGAGCCGATCAACATTTGTGAAGTGTCCAGCACATCTCAAGAGACTCACGGTTGTCTGTTGTTACTGTTGTTACAATGCAGAGGCTTCCACTCTATCTACAACATTTCATTTCTTTAAAGTCCTTTGTAGCTAATACGTCAAGATGTTCCAATTTAACAGAACTGGCTTGTGAGTACGCATCTGTTTCTTAATGTTGCTTTCTGTTCTTTCCTGCACCTTTAAAATACGTCACAAGTAAAGCAATATGAGGCTCAGAGACCATGTTCACAAGTCAGGTCCCCTGTGTGGACTCATTGCTCAAGTTCCCTCCCTGTTGATTGGCCAAGATAATTGTCAACACCAAGAGTTCTGAATCTACGTAAAGCAGTGTCCTAAATTCCAAAAGTCATCTTGCCCCAAATATCCTGCCCCTAATTTATCAAATTTGATAGTGAGAAATTAAACTCATAATGTGCATTGGAATCATTTCTATTCCAACCACTGAAACATTGCCTGCCAAAGTCATCGTTTCAAAAGCCCTTTGTGAGTCTATACTTTCTTGTTGTGCTGGGTTATGTTTTTACTTTGATTGCTTCATCTCAGAGTCCTGGTGCTTGCTCTGCCAGGCATCTGTCTTCTGCAGATCGCTTGAGCATGGCTTCTTCCCTCCCTCCAGGTCTCTACTTAGAAAGAGATCTTCCCTGACCAACTTGTCTAAAATAGTCATTTGCACCATTACTCTCTACCGGCCCTGGTGTACTTTTCCTCACAGCTCTTACCCAAGCCAGCCCCCAACAGGCACTAGACCCAGAGTAAGGCTGCAAAGGAGGACCCCTGAGTCTAAGTATTTACAAATTACAAGCCAAGTTACAAGTTACTTGCCCAAGTTGTTAGTGAGATATTTTCTACTCTCCTACACTCACAAATATGCAGTCATAACCACCTACCAGGCTCCATTTGAATTTAGAATTTTCAGGTTCCTCAGTTGCCTATCAGAAAGCAGGGAGAGTAGGGCTCTGGCCCCTGGACTCTCTGTCTCACCCTGCTCTTTTCCACCACAGCCCCCTTCCTCTCCAGGAATGGCCTCACACATGGTTGACCTGGCTCACCTGTCCAGAGGGTCCAAGCTCCATGTACTCTCTCCAGCTAGTCAGTACCTCTTAGACAGAGGTGTGTGGCAACCAGGATAAATAGTCCCTACCACTGAAATTCAACTGCCAAAAACAGATGTCTTTGCTAGCACAAATTCACAAGGAAGGAGCTCTGATCTTCTTGGTTTGACACAGCCTTTCAAGTTATTGGCTGTTCCTCAGACACTGCTACCTAACAAATGGCTCAGTGCCACTCCATACTCAGGGTTGTGGGCAGAGACAACTACCCTAAATCAATGGAGGATTGGATAAAGAAAAAGTGGTATACAGGCACACTGGAATACTATTCAGCCTTAAAAAAGAATGAAGTCGTGTCTTTTGCAGCAGCACGGATGGAACTGAAGACCATTATCTGTTTTTTTTGTTTGTTTGTTTTGTTTTTTTTTGTTTTTTTTTTTTTTTGAGACAGTCTCCTTCTGTCACCGAGGCTGTATGAAGCTGGAGTGCAGTGGCATGATTTTGGCTCACTGCAACCTCCCCCTATCAATTCCTTGATTTCATGAGGTTCAAGGAATTCTCAAGCTTCAGCCTCCCTAGTAGCTGGGATTACAGGCATCTGCCACCCCGCCCGGCTAATTTTTGTATTTTTAGTATAGATGGGGTTTTACCATGTTGGCCAGCTGGTCTCGAACTCCTGACCTCAAGTGATCCACCTGCCTTGGCCTCCCAAAGTGCTGGGATTATAGGCGTGAGCCACTGCACTTGGCCTGGAGTCTATTATCTTAAGTAAGACAACTTAGACACAGAAAGACAAACGCTACATGTTCTCATTTACAAGGCAGAGCTAAGTAGTGTGTGCACTTGGACATAGAGTGGAATGATAGATGATGGAGACTTGGAAGGGTGAAGGAGAAGGTGGATGATGAGAAATTACTTAATGGGTACAATGTATATTATTTGGTTGGTGGTTACACTAGAAGCCCTGACTTTACCACTACACAATATATCCATGTAACAAAATTACATTTGTACCTCATACATTTATACAAACAAAGCTTTTATAAAGAAGTTGAGCACTACAGGCAGATTGGGATCGGCCTGATACAAACCTGGAGCTCGAGGGCTTGAAGGAGCTAGCTCAAGTCATGCTGTCATGATGGACAGTGTCAGGTCCCATGCCCAGTGTGGCAGAGGAGTTCACAATGTGGGCACTGCAGTCATCTGGCTCATGTTTAAATCCTGACTGTCTCTTACTCGCCTGATGACTTTGAACAAGTTATGTAACCACCCTCTGCCTGCTCCAGAGGGTGTTTGAGGTGATAGCTTGGGTTAGTACAAGTGATTAGAACAGGGCCCAGCAGTTATTAAATCGCTGAGAGGTGTTAGGTAGCAGCAGTGGTAGTAGCTGTGAAAAAACTCACTCTTCCCTGCCACTGAATCCTGGTGGCTTATAATAAAATGAGGGACTAATTTACAAATGAAATACCTCCTTGGAAATAAGTTCTGAATTGTAGACTTTATATTTCATAAGATTTCAGAGAAAGAAAAGGAGAGTAGGTACCAGAGTCAGAAAAGCTTCTTGGGGAGGTGGGACCAACAGGAGTTCTGCAAATGGGACCCTTTGGCTGGAGAAGAGCTTCCAAAGCTGTCCCTGCCAGGGCTGTTTCACTGGAGTAAGGGTTTTGACCAAAGGGCAATATTTTGAAGGACACAGTGCATCTGGGTGTTGGAGCACCAGTTTGAAGACCAGTCATATCCTATGATAGTTGTAATTTACGATACGCTTTCTCCCTGGAGTGGCACAGGGTGAGTCTTCTCAGTCGTTCTATTTCCTGTCCCTTGACAAGACTTTCTTTCTCTGTAAGACAGTCTCCTCTTTCAAGTGGTCATCTGTGGTCTTGCAAGTGAGCTTGATAGAAACCCTGCCTGGAATGTTAACAGTAAAGTGTGTCCACAGAGCAACTCAGCTCTCTTGTCTAATTGCAGTTTTCTAGCACTATGCGGACAGGCAAAGGTCTCTGCACAGACACCATATTGATTTCAGTCCATCCCTGAAGCTTTGCCTTCCTCATACCCACATTACGTTCTCCGCTAATTAAGCCCTGGTGTCTTTGGAGTCAAGCTGGATTCAGGAGGATCTCTCTGCTCCTCAACTTCTCCCCTCGTTTCCTAAAGGTTGACCTAAAGAGCAAGCCCAGGACTTATGTTTGGAAAGTGGATGTTTTAAGAACGTGGTGAATTTCCCATCTCAAAATTGAACCTGGGAATAAGGTTGGTTTGCAAGAAATCAAGTGTTCAATTAATAATATACTAATAATGTATATTATTAGTGTATAATATGATACATTATGGATTAGGCATAATATAATACATCTTATATTTTATATATATATATATATATATATAAAACCCTATTGTTGCAACATGTAGCTTTTGCTTTAAAAGCATCAGCACGATACAATAGCTCTCTCCCACCTGATAATCATTTCCATTTGAAAGTGCTTCAGACCCTCAAAGGAAATTCCCTCCCCCTCTTCTCATCCCCTACTCCATGTTCTGATCTTCTGTACTTGGTCTGCCTGGTAAATGCTGGTGATTACTTTGCTTTTGTTCTTTGTCAGCACTTCTTTCTCCTCCTCACACTCTCCAGGGCTTAATCAGGGTGCCTATCTATAGTTTCAAGAGCTACCTCTCAGCCAGTGCTTCTTAATTCCAGCAATACTGACACTTGGGGCTGAATAAGTCTTTCTTGTGGGGGCAGTGCCTTGTGCATTGTAGGATGTTTAGCCACATTCCTGGCCTCTACCTTCTAGATGCCAGTCGTGTACTAGCCCCCAACAGTTGTGACAACCCCCCAGTGTCTCCAGATGTTATCAAATGTCCTCTAAGGGGCAAACGTCAGCACCACTGATCAAAATGATGTTTTCCAGTCTGCACTTGCAGCTCTGAAATGAACTACCTGTTCATCTCCACATGGAGCTTCCATACGTCCTCCTGCAACTGGTCGGGACCACAACATCCTTTTCCTGATGCTTTTCCTCTTTCTGAACCACTGGCCTCATTGCTCCCCAGTCCTTCCTTCTTTTCACTGATCATTCAGCCTGCTTCAGCATTTCTTGTGTGCAGCCTTGCCTCTTCATTTCTACCACTATTGTTCTGGGCTAGTGCCTCACCTCCTTTTGTCTCAGTTACAGACTCCCATCTTCTCTCTCTCTCTGCCCTGGGCAGGAGCTTTAACTCCAGCTTCCACAGGGCAGCTGGCTTGGTCTATTGAAAATGCAGATCATATCAGATCACCTATCACCCCACAATTTCAAAAGGGATCAGTAGCTCACTTTCTCCTGCACCATAAAGTTAAAGCTCTGAAGCCTGGCCCTCAAAGCTGTCACCTGCTTTTCTTCGCAGGGTCACTTACTGATGTGGTTAGGCTTTGTGTCTCCGCTCAAATCTCATCTTGAATTATAATCCCCTAATCCCCATGTGTCAAGGGAGAGAACAGGTGGAGGTCACTGGATCACGGGGCAGTTTCCCCCATGCTGTTCTCATGATAGTGAGTGAGCTCTCATGGGATCTGATGGTTTTGCAAGGGGCTCTTCCCCCTTCACTTGGGACTTCTTCCCGTAGCCTTGTGAAGGTACCTTGCTTCCCTTTCGCCTTCCACCGTGATTGTAAGTTTCCTGAGGTCTCCCCAGCCATGCTGAACTGTGAGTCAGTTCAACCTCTTGCCTTTATAAATCACCAAGTCTCAGGCGGTTCTTTATAGCAGTGTGAAAACGGACTAATACTCTTCCCAGTTCTTCAGCTCTATTAAAACCAAGATGTTTGCAGTTTACCTGTAAGCCAGTGACAACTGAAATGAGTGACTGAGGCATACACCAGCTCTAGGATGCATCTCACAAAAATACGAGCCGCAGACACATCTGTGACTGTTTTCTGAAGAGTTTTCAGGAGGTTTGGTATTTATACATTTCCTTTAAGGGAGGGAAGACATTTAGGAAGAGGAGCTGGTAGGCAGTTAGGCAAATGGTAACAATCCTCTGAGATTTTAATTAGTGCCCAGTAAATCTACATTTTATATAAGATAAGGTGAAGATAAGGACACTTTAAAAAGAAAAAGGGAATAAAGTAAAAGTCAATTATGCAGACGTCTCTGGGTAGTTGGAAGAAGGAGTCTTGTCTTTGTTCTGTACCTGGGAAGATAAGCTTATAATGGATATTATCAGTGTGGAATCCAGTAGACTTGAGTTTTAGGAACTAGATGTAGATTGTAAACCTAAAGCTAAGTTGGCATGTCCTTATGTATGGGAGACCTGCAAAGAATTTACTCAGGAATGATCTGCAAGGCCTTATTACCTTTCCATGGGGATCCAGCTGGTGAATGATGTTATAACAGCTTCCTTTGGAAAAAGGTGTGGCAGTGACTTAGTCTCTGGCCTTAACATTTCCTTTTGCATAAGAAGTTTGGGGGTCCTGATAGTTTTACTTTCCTTTACACCAAGGTTTTAGGTCACAGGCTTTAGTTCTTGATCTTTCCTCTGCTGGGAATATCCTTTCCTCCCTTCAATACCCAGCTTGCTCCTAGAACTTTTCCAAGTCAGCATACAACCTCTGTCTCAGGAAGCCTTGCCCAAGCCCTCAGCCAGGTCTCTCTCTTTCCTCTAGGTTCCCATGGCATCTTGTATGCACCTCCAGCTGACACTTGCCACAGTGCCACCTTCCTCAAGAGACTGTGACTTTGCTCTTCTCAGTATGCCCAGCAGTCAAGCAGTGCCTGACTCCCGCAAGACCTGTCTGCCACACCCATCTTCAGCCTCTGGCTAATTATTTCTCATCTTCTCAGACTCAGTTTGGGTATCTTCTGCTTTCAGAATCCCTTCTGATCCCAAGTCCTCCCTCCCTACTCTGTGGCTGGGTGACCTTCCTCTCTGCCTTCCAAAGCACCCTCACTGAAGAGCTGCCGTGAAGTCCACAACATGTCTACACAACGGCCTTTTCCTTCTGCCTCCACAATGATACTTAGGCTCCAGGAAGTCCTAGTCCATCATGGGTAGAATTCTGTCCCCCTAGAAGATATACTGTAGTTCTAACCCCCAGTATTGTGAATGTGACTTTACTTGGAATTAGGGTTTCTGCAGATATAATCAGGTAAAGATGAAGTCATCAGAATGGGTCTTAATCCAACATGACTCATATCCTTATAGAAAGAGGAAAAGAGATACAGACAGAAACAGGGAGAATGTCATGTGGTGACAGAGGCAGAGACCAGAGTGATGCAACTACAAGCCAAGGAAGGCCACGTACTGCCGGCACCCACCAGGAGCCACGAGAGGATTGGAACCCTTTCCTTCAGAGCCCTCCAGAAGAAACTAACTTGCTGACACCTAGGTTTTGAACTTCTAGCCTCCAGAACTATAAGATAATAAATTTGTGGCTGGGCATGGTGGCTCATGCTTGTAATCCCAGCACTTTGGGAGGCCAAGGTGGGAGGATCACCTGAGGTCAGGAGTTCAAGACCAGCCTGACCAACAGGGTGAAAACCCATCTCTACTAAAAATACAGAATTAACTGGGAGTGCTGGTACATGCCTGTAATCCTAGCTACTCAGAAGGCTGAGGCAGGAGAATCGCTTGAATCCAGGAGGTGGAGGTTGCAGTGAGCTGAGATCACACCATTGCACTCCAGCCGGGGAAACAAGAGCAAAACATCACCTCAAAGACAATAATAATAATAATAATAATAATAATAATAATAATAATAAA
>NW_016815304.1:697687-744526 GCF_001698545.2 Rhinopithecus bieti
AGACAATAATAATAATAATAATAATAATAATAATAATAATAATAAAAAATACCTACTGTTTTAAGCCACCCAGTTGTTGTACTTTGTTATGCAGCCCTAGGAGACTAACGCAGGGTCAGTGTGCTTTTCAGCTTCCCCACCATATGGTACAGCAGTAACATACAGGGACTTTACTGTTGACCTTGCATCCAGCTTGTCTGGAGGGGCCGCTGTGTGTGTCTGTCTTCCTAGTTTTTGTGACCATTTAAACTATGTGTTAAGTTGTTCCTCCTGGATGCAAACTTCTACCATGCTGTTGGATCAATTGATGTAAACTTCTCATTCACCCTGAGTTTGGCCTAAAGAACCAGAAGCCTCCGGAGGAACAGAGCAGCTCACCCCAGTGAGGACAAAACTGCCCAGAATTGTCCCCAAGGTGCCTACCTCATTAATCCCAACTGTCTATGCAGTCATCATTCTGAAAATAGATATTCTTTGACATCATTAATTCTTGAGATATGTCTCTTGCATCAATATTTGTTCATTAATCCATTCAACAAATATTTATCAAAGAAATGTTGTATTCCAGACATTGTTCTAACTACTGTAACTGCTGGGGACATAGCAGCAAACTAAATAGACAAAAGGCCCAGCCCTCATAGAACTTACATTCTGGAAGGAAAAAAAAAGAAAACATGTTCTTTCTCAAATTTATTCTAAGAAAATAAGATGTTGTTCTATTTCTTTTTTGAAAAGAGTGACTGACGTGCAATGAAGACAGGAGGTTTATTTTTGAGACAGAGTCTCGCTCTGTCACCCAGGCTGGGGTGCAGTGGCACTATCTCGGTTCACTGCAAGCTCCGCCTCTCGGGTTCATGCCATTCTCCTGCCTCAGCCTCCCGAGTAGGGACTACAGGCGCCCGCCACCAGACCTGGCTAATTTTTTGTATTTTTAGTAGAGACGGGGTTTCACCGTGTTAGCCAGGATGGTCTCAATCTCCTGACCTCATGATCTGCCCGCCTCAGCCTCCCAAAGTGCTGGGATTATAGGAGTGAGCCACCGCGCCCGGCCAGGAGATTTCTTTTTAAATGCCTCACTAAGGAGCTGTTATTATTTTGAGGGTTGCTGTTGCTGTTGCTGTTGCTGTTGTTTTTATTGATCTGATATATTGGGCGTCTTTTTCATCATGGTTTTGTTATTTTCTTTCATGTGGAACCAGAAACACATTTGCTACTTTCTCTAAAAATCTGGTTTTTATGATACTCAGGCACAAGATGTTTTGGGGATCTTTGCCCTCCCCACTTTACAGTAAATCTCTGCTGACGCTTTTCAGAGACCCTGTTGGAGACAGGGAAGCGTGCCCTGGAGAGGAGCCGAGACCACATGTGACTCGGGCAGGCTGACCTGGAGGTGGCAGAAAATGGTGAAGTGGCTCCCCAAGCCAATACTCAGGATTTATAATACCAGAACCTGTGTCCACATCCCAGCTCTGCCACTTAACATGCATGAGGCCTTTGGCAAATCCCTTCAGCTCTTTGATAAAAGTTTGCTCACCTGAAGTGGAGAAACAAGACGACCTTGTTTGCCTCTCAGACTTCTGATAGACTTTGAATAACCTGGTATATGAAAATAACTTAAGACTGGGCACGATGGCTCACGCCTGTAATCCCAGCACTTTGGGAGGCCGAGGGAGCTGGATCACCTGAGGTTAGGAGTTCGAGACCAGCCTGGCCAACATGGTGAAACCCCATCTCTACTAAAAATACAAAAATTAGCTGGGCGTGGTGGCGCGCCCCTGTAGTCCCAGCTACTTAGGAGGCTGAGGCAGGAGAATTGCTTGAACCTGGGAGGCAGAGTTTGCAGTGAGCCAAGATTATGCCACTCTACTCCAGCCTGGGCAACAGAATGAGAGTCCATCTCAAAAAATTAAATTAAATTTAATTTAAAAATAAAATGGAGAACTAACTAAAGGCGATGGTATCATCATTATTAAATATGAGAAGGAGGGTGACATGTTCTTGGGAAAGCATAGGATTTTGTACACATATTCTATCTTGTGATTATTATTACTCTCAAATGATTGGCTTTCCTTTCCCAGGGACACAATGGCACTGGGTGGGCAATGAGAGTTTGGACTCTTGAAGAAAAGGATGAAAGTTGATTTAAGGACCCTACAACCTTTGAGATCCAACAGCGAGAGACTTCCAGGATAACCATGTTTCTAGATTATACCTAACCCTGCTCACCCCCCTTATCTTTTTCTCCCTTTTCTTTTTATTTCTTTCTCTTTTATTCTTTTGTCTCCATCCCCTTATCCTTCTTCTCTTGGCAGCGTGGAGGTGCACAGCTCAGGTCTCCCTTGGAGAAGGACCTTGCCCATCAGCCTGGAGGGGTGTGGTTGGCTGACAGTATCCATCCTCTGGGCTCCTCTGTACATCTGAGCTGACAGCCCAACCCAGGGGCTGAGCTAGCAGGGCCAGCAGTCTAGCCATTTGCACCCAATGTGGGGCTCCTCTTCCAGATAATCTTTGCTCCAGACTTCTCTTGGAATTGATTGAGACACTGTTAGATCTGCCTTGAAGATGGAGGTGTTCTCAAGTCAGCTTCTTCCTTGATGTCCTTTCAGAGGTGCCAGATCTGCACTGGAGTGCATCTGAACATTTTCCTTGTCTCTTGGGTTTTCTGACCATTAACTCCATCTCAGTCTCTGCTTACTGACCTCACCCATTTTCCTTCCCTACCTTTTTTTTTGCTTCCTTCTCCTTTTATTGCACATAAAGTCTGGTGCCCAACACAGGTGTGGGGCAGGCAAGAAAATGCAGCCCCTCCCCTAAAGGATCTGGTCTTTGCTCAGGGTAGATAAGACACGTGTGTCCCTATAAACCCCAAAGGCCTTTCCTCTGGAGTGAACCCAGGAATTTGTGTTGTAAACACATTCCCTAAGGAATTGTTATAAATAGGCAATTTAGAAAACAGTTTGTAAGGGGAGGTAGGTAACTGCTGTCTTTGGCCAATCTGGCCCACTGCCTGTTTGTGTAAACCAAGTTTGAAACACAGCGACACCCATTCATTGATGGGTTGGCCATGACTGCTGTCGTGCCGTAATGGCAGAGTTGAGGAATTGCCATGGAGACCGTATGGCCCACAAAGCCTACAATACTTCCTATTTGGCTTTTGGATAAAATGTTTGCTGACCCGTGCTCTAAGGCAGTAGTTTTCAACCTGGGAAATAGAATCACCTTCACCTAGAGGAAACATTTAAGCTTCCCATGACTAGAATGGACCCCAGACAATTAAATCAGAATCTCGGTAGCTGGGACCCAGGCATCAACCCTGGACACAGCATGTTTGAGATCTCAGGTTAATACAGCACGCGGTCAAGTGTGAGAACTGGGAAACTGAATATATGAATGGACAGTGGCCGGTCCCTGCACAACAGAACTCTGACTGGCAGCCTTTGCAGCAACCTCCCTGGGAAGCCAAACCACAGCCTCTGAAGCAACCATACCTAAACTGTCAGGACCACCAGATCCCCTCGTTTTTGCCCCAATTTCCAACTCAGGACTGACCAGAGAAAGCCAAATATGCTCCCCAAAACAATCACACAGGATGCCTCACTCCTGCTCAGCAGCCTCCCTCTCCCTCACACCCACAGCCTCCAGCAGGAACACACCTGCAGCCTTCTCCTTTTCCCACCACCAAGGGTTCCCACTCCCCTGCCTGCCAAACGCAAGTGATGGTGGCCGCCTCTCTCACTCTCGCAGGCTTTGGATATACGGCCTCTGCTTGCTCTCCTCTGGGTGGTCTTCATGTGTTTCTGTAGTGCTGCTGTTCCAAGAGTATCCCTTAGGCCTGCAGTGCAGGGACCATGCATGCTGGAGAAGTCTTTGCTTCTAGAGAGTGAAGAGGCTCCAGGATCCAGATCAAGCAAGGCTGGGACCACTGCTGAGGGACAAACTCAGGAGGGAAGTTTAAGACTTAAAGAGAAGGTGCAAGGTATCCTTCCCCCATTGTCTGGCCCAGAATTTCAGAGTGTCAGGAAAAAAGCTCAAGAATATTCCTTCAAGGCCAGGTGCAGCGGCTCATGCCTGGAATCCCAGCACAGCACCGTGGGAGGCTGAGGCAGGTGGATCACTTGAGGTCAGGAGTTCAAACCAGCCTGGCCAACATAGTGAAACCCCGTCTCTACTAAAAATTCAAAAAAAATATTAGCCAAGCATGGTGGCATGTGCCTGTGTTCCCAGCTACTTGGGAGGCTGAGGCATGAGAATCACTTGAACCTGGAAGGCGGAGGTTGCAGTGCAGTGAGCCAAGATAGTGCCACTGCAACTCCAGCCTGGGTGTCAGAGCAAGACTCTGTCTCAAAAAAAATAAAAAATAATAAAAAATAATTTCTTCTACTGCGGTCAGGGAAGACTAATGACCTGGGCCAGCACTGTGAAGAAAGCCCACCGTGTTCTGCATCTTAATCCCTGTGCAGAAGCAGAGTGGTGTGGGCAGAAGAGACAGCAGCACCTCCAGGCTGCACATCCCTCACAGGAGGAGCAGCACCTCCAGGCTGGGCATCCCTCACAGAGAGAGCAGCACCTCCAGGCTGGGCATCCCTCACAGAGAGAGCAGCACCTCCAGGCCAGGCCCTGGCATTCCTCACAGCGACGCAGCAGCACCTCAGGCCTGGGCGCATCCCTCACAGAGAGAGAGCACTCCAGGCACGGGAGGATCTGCACCTCCAGGCTGGGCATCCCACACAGGAGGAGCAGCCACACCATCGGGTGGGGACAGCGCTGGCCAGCTGGGACCTCGGGGAGGGGTGGAGACATCATCTCAGGATGGAAAATGAGACCAGGCACAGATGACCAAGCAGTGGGAGGCTGCCCGGCATTCCTTTGCCAACTCCTTTTTCCAAGGGGATGATGATACTCTAGATACTGAAGTCATTTTCTCAGAATTTAATCTGGACCACAGAGTCTCCAGAAAGTGACTTGGTCAGTGTCCAGGGAGTCGGGGAGAAATGGAATGGCAAGATGTTTAAAAAGCAGCAGCCAGGTGCTTGCAGGAACAGGACCTAGGAGCAACAGGGCAGGAGTAGAATCCTGGTTGCAGGCACGTGTTTTTCTCACCTCCTATCCCTTAGCTTTCCCCAGGCCCACACCCCTGGAGAGTTCATAGCCCCCCTCCACCCCACTCATTCGTGCCTTTTATCTCAACTCCCCGGAGAGAGACTGATGAACAGGCTGTGGCTATAGTGCCAAGACTCAGTAGCTTCAGGAATTTCTTGAGTGACAATGGAACTTGCCCAGAAGGCATGCACATGTTAACAAGGGTGGAAGACAATGCCTTGAGCCAAATAAAAGAATTTTAAGCAGTCTGAGTCCAGATCTTATGGGATGAGATGGTTTTGTTATGCAGCACTTTACAATACTCAGATCACATTGATTATTCACCAACAGCTCTACCTGTCAAGAGGGCAGGAGGCCGGCACTTACTGACTACTTGCTCTGTGGGTGGCACGGTGCTAAGCTTTTAAACATATATGATTAGCAAAATTTATCTTATTCAAATTTTACCACAGTCTTCTGAGGCAGATATTAAGGAATCCCGATATTCAGATGGGAAGCAAGCATGGGTGGATAAGTGACTTTCCTGGAGTCCCCGGGCTATAGCGGAACTGGAATTGGGCCCCAGGTCTGGCTTCCAGGGCGCCCATGCTTTCTCCTTTCTAAGCTTGCTGCTAACCTTCCTGAACTCAGAGATGGAGACCAGAAATGCAAGTTCTGGAGGTTTCACCCCTGGGGCTCTGATTCCAGTCGGGGAGTGAGGAGCACCAGCCAGCTGCCTCCAGGCTGCTGCTTAGGTCCAGCTCCTGGAAGCAGAAGCAGGCTCTGAGGTGGAAACAGGTGAGGCGACTTACCTGCAAGAGTTCTCAGGGCCATCACCTAGGGCGAGGATAGGCTGCAAGTCAGGCTGTCCTAAGTCAGGGCAAGGCCTCAGTGGCAATTATTGGAAGCTCTGAAGCTGAAGCCACCCTTCAGAATTGGCCTAAGTTGAAAGGAGGGAATCAGGGCTCTATACAGCTGCTTGAGCAACCACTGTGTTGAGTCACCCTGGAAGGTGGGAGATAAGATGCACAGCCAGGTAGCTCTCTTCAGCGGAGGCAGTCCCAAAAGGGGCTAAGGGTAGAGAACTGTTAGCCACCCGCCTCCCAGCAGCTGGTGAAATACACCCTTTCATGCTGAACCTTTAATGATGAAGAGCCAGTAATGCTGTGGTCACAGGTTCACAACAGGAGCCCTGTATAAAATCCACAGAAACCATGTCTGAAGTCACGAGAGTCTCGCTGAAAAACCATTCACGTATCCACCTTCATGGTTCTCACCGGTGGTTTATGAGCGCCAGTAGGGGGCAGCAAAGAGCTTCTCAGGTGCTGTTACCCTACAGCACTGAGTTGCTGAAGCAGGAGCCTGGTGCAAGCATCACCTGGGAAGGAATTGCTGGGTGCCAGAAATGCAAGCGAGCCCAAGACTCCACCATCATTAGCAAAATCTGACAGTAAATAGCTAGGTGGGACCCAGATCACAAGGAACGTATGTCATGCAAAGAAGCTGGGTGTTACTCTACAGCTGATGGGAAGCCCCTGAGGGGTTTTCAGCCTGGGAAGTGATGCATTTGATGTGTTTTAGGAAGCTTGTTCTGTCTTCAGGGAGGATGCAGGCAATAGGAATGCAGGAGATGCCTTATTAGGGGGTGCCACTTCTTTGCAGCCATGCAACAAATTACTTAACCTCATTGTCCAGGTCTGAAAAATTGCGAGGAGGTAACAGTGTCCACATTACAGAGTTCCCATGCCAATTAAGAGAATAAACTATGTAAAATGCTTAGCAAAATTCTTGATAAATAATGCCTACTCACTAAACCTTATTAGAGTTATGATTTTCATTATATTTAAAGAGGCATTTGTGATTTAATCAAGAGGCTGTGGTTACGGATTGGATGTAAGGAGAGGAGGATGGCGAGGCCATTCATGGACACCAGACATGAAAGTGGAGGTTTGCTGGGAGAGGAGGAACCTCAGGAGACAGACAAGTCTGGGGCCCCCTGCCTGAGTGAGGATGGAGATATTGGGATCTAAGAGTCAACAGTGTAGTGGAAGAAACTATACCAAGAGGGATGCATGCAGTCCCCCCAGGAAATAACCAGACAAAAGAGTAAGCATGCACTCCAAACAGCTTCAGAATGGAAAAGGACTGAAGAAGAAACTGCAGCGGATGCTGACATTTTAAGGGTGTTAAGGTACGAGAGGAGCAGCCTCTGGTGGAGAATATAAAGGCAGCCAGGCAGGTATAAGAACAACAGGAGAGAGCAACAGCCCAGGTGCCAGGAGAGCTGGGTTTTCAAGGAGAAAGTAGCTGGCAAAGAGTCCAGTGCAGCACAGATGTCAGGCAAGATGGGTCTGGGGAGGGGAAAGAATGGACGGCTTTTCCAGAACAACCCTAGTGAGGGCAGAGAGCCAACCACAGCGAGCCCAGGAGATCAAGCGGGGAGAGGCAGCAGACAGTCATATGTGGGTGGTAAGGTGGGCAGCCTACAGGTTTTATTAAGTAGGCAGTGTAGAAGGACAAACATGGATAAATCAAGATATATGGTTGATAGATAGTTGATAGATAGATAGATAGATAATCAGACTACAGCTTAAGTTCCACTTGTCAATTCTCTCTTCTGAGCACTTACCTGTATTATCTCATTTAGTCATTTGAGATGTGTATTGTTATCCCTGTTTTAAAAACAAGGAGAGCCTGGGCCCAGAAAAATTACAGAAGTTGCCCAAGATTACCCACTAGGAAGTGGTAGACCCAGGCATCGAATCCAGGCAGATATCTGAAGGCTTTATCTTAGGAAGAATTATTTAGTGATGGCATCTAGGGTGGACTGGTAGTGAGTAACCTAGAGATGGGGAGATGAGAGGGAGTGAAGGGACTGAAGAAAGAGGTAAAGGCCAGAATTTGAAGTGGTCACAAGAGCAAAGTAGATGTTACTCAAGAACAGGCAGCCTGGGGTGATTGAGTGTTTATTCGGCCTCGCTAAGTGTTGTTAAAAAATTGTAATGGAATAAATAAAATATTTAGAAAAGCATTGAGGTGAGAAATAATCCATATAGCATGATTTATTTTGTAAGTAAAGGTGAGCTTATATAAATATGCAACCACATAGTTGCTTATATAGAGAGAATACTCCTGAAAAGATACAAGAACTGGCTAGGTGTGGTGGCTCACACCTGTAATCCCAGCACTTTGGGAGACCAAGGTGGGTGAATCACCTGAGGTCAGGAATTCAAGACCAGCCTGGCCAACATGGAGAAACACTGTCTCAACTAAAAACACAAAAATTAGCCAGGCATGATGGCGTGTGCCTGTAGTCCCAGCTACTCAGGAGGCTGAGGCAGGAAAATCGCTTGAAAGCGGGAGGTGGAGGTTGTAGTGAGCCAAGATCACACCATTGCACTTCAGCCTGGGCTACAAGAGCAAAACTCCATGTCAAAAAAGATAAAAAAGAAAAGATACAAGGAACTGAAGAGAGGAACTGGGATTAGGAATTAGAAGGAGGAAATCTCACTTTGTACTACATCAACTCTTATGTTTTTGATATTTTAGAATCAGGAGTATAGGCAGGGTGCAGTGGCTAACGCCTGTAATCCCAACACTTTGGGAAGCCAAGGTAGGCAGATCACGAAGTCAGGAGATCGAGACCAGCCTGGCCAACATGATGAAATCCCATCTCTACTAAAAATACAAAACTTAGCTGGGCATTGTGGCACATGCCTGTAATCCCAGCTACTCGGGAGGCTGAGGCAGGAGAATCGCTTGAATCAGGGAGTTGGAGGTTGCAGTGAGCTGAGATCACGCCACTGCACTCCAACCTGGCAACAGAGTAAGACTCCATCTCCAAAAAAAAAAAAAAAAAAAAAAAAAGAATCAAGAGTATATATCAATATTTTAACTTATAACATTTTAAACATAAAGTATAGAAAATAATAATATAAATTCATGTGTCCATCCGCCAGCTTTACCAAACATCTGTATTTGTGGGTATATACATTGTTTCACATGTTAAAAAATGAAACAGAACAGAACTTTCCTTTTTATCTTCTCCATATTCTGATTTTATACCTTCCCTGTCTATCAGTAAGTCACTATCCTATATTTGATACTTATCATTCCCATGTATTTTTCATACTAAGTCTTTCTATATTATAGCTATGACTATATATGTGTATCTATATATCAATATGGTTTAGAACTGTATAAAATAGTATCCTATCAATCCTGTCATTCTGTACCTTGCTATTTTCATTCAAAAAGTGTTTGCAATATATCCAAGTGAATACATGTAGATCTAATTCACTTTTCATGGCTGTATGATATTCTATTTTATGAGTATATTATACAATTATATAATTATACATTTCTTGGTTTTGGCTTTTAGGTTGTCATTTTCAAAATAAAACAATCATGTATACTCTTCTGTATGTTTCCATATGCACGTGTGTCCCTAGGATTTATACAGTTACAGAATTGGCGATGGGAAATTGGGGGCATCTTCAACATTACTATACAGCTCCAGTTTTTCTCTCATCGACTGTGATGAGAGTGGACTTTGCTACAGATCCTAGCAACACATTGTTATGTCTTTCCAGCTTTATTAGTTTTTGCCAACCTGATTGCTGTGAAATCATATCTCAATGTGGCTTTTTTTTTTTTTTTTTTGGATGGAGTCTGTCTCTGTCACCCAGCTGGAGTGCAGTGACATGATCTTGGCTCACTGCAACCTCTGCCTCTTGGGTTCAAGCGATTCTCCCACTTCAGCCTCCTGAGTAGCTGGGATTACAGGCGTGTGCTACCATGCCTGGCTACTTTTTTTGTATTTTAGTAGATACGGGGTTTCACCATGTTGCCAAGGGTGGTCTCGAACTCCTGAGCTCAGGCGATTCACCTGCCCTGGCGTCCAAAAGTGTGGCTTTTATTCACTTTTCTCTGATTACCGGTAAAGTTGTGTACCTTGTTTCATAAGCTTCTTGTCATCTAATGAATTGCTAGTGAATTGTCATCTAGCGATATTGCTTGCTTATCTTTTGTCATTTTTCTCTGTTCAGTCTTTGTCTATTTCACATTGATTTGAAGGAGGTATTTATTCATCCTAGGTACTAATACTTTTACCACATACATCTTCTCCCAGTTGGTAACTTGCCTTTATTTTTTAAATTTTCTTTATGGTTTCATATGACACAAAAAAATCTTTTAAGTTTAATTTGCTAAGGTTTATTGATCTTTTCCTTTATAATCTGTATTTGTTTATTGTCTTAAGACTTTTTTTCTTATCTCTAGAGTTACAAATATATTTTCCTAAGTGTTATTCCAGAAGTATTTTTGACTTTTTGTTTGGGTCTTTCATATACTTGTAATTAATTTCAGGACATGCTGCAAATAAAGAATCTGTCTTTTGAATGTATAGAAGTAATAATTTTAGCACCATCTTTTCTTAACACGTTTTTAACGATAGCTCTCTGATATATCAAATATATCTCTATTCTGATGCTTTGCCTATTTTCCTATCTCTATGCTAATAGTACATCTTCCTAATTGCCCATCTTTGTAATAAGATTTGATATCTGACACTTTGGGCTTTCTCTTTCATCTATATGTTTTAGATGCAGCTTAAATTAGAAGGGGAAAAAGTTTAGTTATTTGTAGTGGAATTTTGTTAAAATTTTAGATTTAGTGATGACAGGAATCTTTACTATAGTCAATCTACTCTTCCATAAACATAGTGTATATCACCATTTATTCCATCTTGTCCTATATCCTTTAATAATGTGTCAGAATTTTCCACATGAAGCCTTGCATATTTTGTTAGATTTTCCATATTGTCTAATCAAATGGGTAGGGTTTTTTTTGTTTGTTTTTTTGCCTTTACAGCTTCTAAATAGTTATTATTATAGTTATGCCATTGATTTATGAGAGTTTATATTGAATCCAGCTACTGTGATCCAGTACACTTGTATCCAGCACCTCTTTGATTTTTCTATTTTTCTGTGTATTCATATTCTCTTAGATTCTCTATGTAGATAACCTTGCTAATATTTGTAAATATGGATAATTTTCTCTCTTCTTTTGTAATTCTTATGTATCCCAGTTTTTATTCTGCTTGTTTTACTGTGCTAATTAGGACCTCTAGTAAAATGTAAATTAGATATGTTCATAGGAAGTATTTAGTTCTGTTTTTAAATATAATTAAAATGCTTCTAATGGCTCACCACAAGTACAATCCTTACTATAATAATTTATTTATTTCTTCTTTCTTTCTTTCTTTCTTTCTTTCTTTCTTTCTTTCTTTCTTTCTTCTTCCTTCTTTTTTTCTTTTTTTCAGGGTCTCACTCTATCACCCAGGTTGAAGTGCAGTGGTACAATCATGGCTCACTGCAGCCTCACCCTCCTCCCAGGCTCAAGCAATCCTCCCACCTCAGTCACTTGAGTAGCTGGAACTACAGGTGGATGGCACCATGACTGGATAGTTTTAAACAAATTTTTTTTTTTTGAGATGGAGTCTTGCTCTGTCACCCAGGCTAGAGTGCAGTGGTGCAATCTCGGCTCACTGCAACGTCTACCACCTGGGTTCAAGTGATTCTCCTGCCTCAGCCTCCTGAGTAGTTGGGATTACAGGTGTGTGCCACCACATCTGGCTAATTTGTTTTGTTTTTTTTTTTTTTTTTGGATTTTTAGTAGAGTTGGGGGTTTCAGCATCTTGGCCAGGCTGGTCTTGAACTCCTGACCTCATGATCCGCCTGTCTTGGGCTCCCAAAGTGCTGGGATTACAGGCGTGAGCCAAAAATTTTTTGTACAGATGAGGTCTCACGATGTTGCTTGGGCTGATCTTGAACTCCTTGCCTCAAGTGATGATCCTGCCTTGACCTCCCAAAGTGTTGGGATTATAAGTGTGAGCCACCACACCTAGCCAGTTAGTACTTTTTAGCCAAGAGAGGCTTCCTTTTGTTACTATCTTTTTCAAAGAGTTATTATCATAAATTAATGTTGAATAAAATTCAGCACTTTTTCATGCCAAATGATACAACCACATCTTTTCCGGGTTTAGATATATTAAGGTGTAGAATTACTTTAATGAATGTTCTAGTTCCAGTGTTAAACCATTTTTGTATTTCTGGAATAAGATGTTGCCACTTAAGATTTATTTAAAATAATTACAGCCAATTATCTTAATCTATTAATATATAGGGTTATATCAATAGCCTTTCTATATAAGTGTTTTCTAAGAAGTATCATTTGTCTTCAGGATAAAACCACATATCTAATCATCTCCTTCCATGATTTAAAATCTTTCATTGGCTCTCATTGGCTCTCTATTGTTACAGTAGAAAAGATTATTTCCTGTACATGCAAGGTTCTTCATGACTTGATCCCCACATTTTATCTCTGAATTTTCTGCTTATCTCTGGCTCCTTTTCTTTGCTCATTGCATCTAACCTGTCACCAAAGCCTGTTACCTTTCCCTTATAATATATAATTTCAATACATATTTGTGTGTGTGTGTGCCCGTGTATGTGTCCTCGTCTGTCTAAATCTACAATCAGTTGTTTAGTTTAGCCTCAAGGGTCTCTCATCCAGATTGTTTTGATGGGCTTCTAAATGATTACCCAGAGTGATGTTGTAAAGCACAAATTGGTTTATGTCACTCACGTTTTCAAAATCCTTCAATTGACTGTGTGCTGACATTTGCTCATACTGGCTTCGGAGAGTCAACTGTTAATAGTCAGGAATTTTGCAAGCCAGTTGTTAAATTAATGTTAACCTGAAATTGACTGTGGTGAGACACTTTAGGGAAAAAAATAGCAAATTCTACAAATCCGTGAGTTCTTTTTTTTTTTTTTTTTTTTTTTTTTTTTTTGGAGAGGCAGTTTTCTAGCTCACCATTTATTCATGAGATGAAGGACATAGCCCATAAACAAGTTTCTACTTTGTGTCCTAGCCAACTTGCAGTTTCCAGAGTTTTCTACTTCCTAGATTTTGTACTATCTCACTTCTGGTTGTAATTCACTTCCTTTCTCCATCCCATATGCTCCCTTGCCTGAACCCAGTTCAATGTTCATCTCCTATGGAAGCACCTACAAGATCCCTTTGTCCTGCATTTCTGCAACAAGCACTTATCCTACAATAGCTCAGTCATTGGTTTCTGGTTCTGTATAGTCCTTAATATGCAAACTCCATAAAGGCACACACTCCTATTCTTCATCTATTTGTTGCCCCATAGTTAACACACTGTCTGGAACATGACAGGTGGTACATAAATGTTGGCCAAATAAGAAAGGAATAAAAAGTGTATCTTTCCACTTTCAGCCAGGCACGGTAGCTCACGCCTGTAATCCCAGCACTTTGGGAGGCCGAGGCGGGCAGATCACGAGGTCAGGAGTTATAGATCAGCCTGGCCAACATGGTGAAACTCTGTCTCTACTTAAAATACAAAAGTTAGCTGTGTGTGGTGGTGGGCACCTGTAATCCCAGCTACTTGGGAGGCTGAGGCAGGATAATCATTTGAACCCAGGAAGTGGAGGTTGCAGTGAGCCAAGATCATGCCATTGCACTCCAGCCTGGGTGACAGTGTGAGACTCAAAAATAAATATATGTGTGTGTGTGTGTGTGTGTGTGTGTGTGTGTGTGTGTGTGTGTCTTGTTGCTTTTTAAAGTACTCACATTTCCTTCATGCTCATAAGGAGAACTATAGCATGGTGCAACTTCTAATTCTGTCCTCAGCCACAAAGCAGAACTGGTCAATCAACCCCAAATCCAGAGAATATTCACTTATCCAGAAGAAACCAAACAAAATAGGAATTCTTATCTTTCTTCCCATCTGACTGGACAGTGCTGGAAAAAGTTACTGGAACAAAATTGTTGAAGGTGGTTTTCTCCTGTTATCTGTTGCTGCATCACAAACTACCCAACATGTGGTGGCTTAAAAGAACCATTTTATTTGTCCACAATCATGTGGGTCAAGATTCAGGAAACTGCTTGGCTGAGCAGTTTGACACTCATCCATGTGGTCTCAGGAGGGGGTGCAGGGGTTGGGGGACCCACTTCCAAGATGACTTCTTCACTCAAATGTTTAGCATCCTGTGTTCTTTGGTCTCCCTCTCTCCATGTGGCATGTCATCTGCCAGGGCCTCTCTGCATGACTTGGGCTTTTCACAGCAAGATGATCTCAGGATGCATGTCCTTTTTATATGACAGCTATCTTCCAGCAGAATGAGCCAGAAGCCACCAATCTGCCTAAAGTGTAGCCCCAGAGCAAGCATAAGATTACTTCTCACATAACTCTATTGGTCAAAACAGTCCCAGGCCAGCCCAGATTCAAGGATAGGGGGAGTAGACTCTGTTTTCCATGGAAAGAATATCAAATACTTTGTGACCATCTTTAATCAGCCACAGAGGTGACTCATTGTTGTCTCTCTCTGATGGGACTGAGGATAGAAACGCTACAGTGAGAGGAAAATATGAAGTCTAAAGATATCCCCCATGGAATTAGTTACTATCTCCAACAACGCACAGTGACACCTGGCACCAGACATTTAATGAAATCCCAAAGGAAACTGCTAAACTCATTTTTTTTCTAGCATTGACCCTAAATCCATCCCAGCTGAAATAACACCCTCTTAGCTAAACTCTAGCAATTTCCTAAGTCAGAAGAGTAGATAGAATATGTTCTTAAACTGTAGCTATTAGAGAAAAAGTGTTGCCTCACATATGATGAGCAGTGAGTCAAGAAGTCATACTCACTATAGCAGAGAAAATAGGATTGAGCCTTCTAAAGACGATCAAAAGGAAAAGTAATGGTGTGTAAGCTGCCTAACCACACCACAGAAAAGAAAAGCCAGCAGAAATGTGCACACTACACACAAACACACACACACACACACACACACACACAAGCAAGTAAAACTAGCTTCCTGCCCCCTACCCAGACATCTAGATTTCAAAGCTTGAATGTGTTTCCTGAGGAATATAAACTGTAATCATTAAGGGCTTTTGATGCTTCTAGATCACTGTATCTGTTAAGGTTAAGCAGAACACAGACACCATACTCAATAGGGATGACTGAAAATTATGGAGCAAATTGCCTATTAACCAAGGTGAGGGGAGCATTGAGGGAAATCAACACGAGAAGGTGAAGCACAAGGGTGCAAACAAGAGAAGAATGAAGACCCTGGGCCTGAGGGGACCAGGAAGAAGCTAATGCTGGAAGCCAACAAGGAAGGACTGAAGCTACAGGAAGGGCTGCCTGAAAGGAGATGAGCATAGGTAGAAGAAAGCCACTGTGAAACCTTACAGCAGAAGGGAAGGAACTTTGGTAACAGATGCCCTGATCTCCTTCTGCTTCTTGCTCCTCTTCTTCTACCAAGGCCACTCTTGGCTAAATGCAACTAGAAGGAGAAACCAAGCAAACGGAGCCTTTTTGATAAGGTCCTCAGAGTCCAGCCTACTGGAGCACAAGACGGAGCAGGGACGTGTGGAAATCGGGCCTGGAGAGACGGTGCAGATACTGCAACTGAGCTGGCCTGGAAACCACATGCAACCTAATTTCTGTAATATGTGAATATATGTTAACAGCCATACCTCTTTTGAAGTAGAATCTTAGAATTATCTGTATCTCCCCTCTTGGTCTATAGAGCTTTTAAGGATCTGAATCCATTTGGTTTCTTATCTTAATGCATATGGAAGATTTATTTAAGTTGACATTATAGAACTAATAAGCTCTGGATTAAGCAGAATAAACATGGCTGATGATTGCTGCAGAAGATAGCTTTAAAATAGTGATTTTTTTTTTTTTTTAGACAGAGTCTTACTCTGTCACCCACGCTGGAGTGCAGTGGTGTGATCTCAGCTCACTGCAACCTCTGTCTCCTGGGTTCAAGCAATTCTCATGCCTTAGCCTCCTGAGTAGCTGGGATTACCGGCATGCACCACCACACCTGGCTGATTTTTGTATTCTTAGTAGAGCCAGGGTTTCGCCATATTGGCCAAGCTGGTCTTGAACTCCTGACCTCAGGTGATCTGCCCACCTCGGCCTCCCAAACTACTAGGATTTAAAATAGTGATTTCTGATGAAAAAGAGAAATAGTGAAATGATGAAGCATAAACTAAAAGATACGTAGGGCAAAAAGAAGCCAAACTAAACATAATCAATGGCTCAAGTAAAAAAAAATTCCACGAAGGATGCAGATGATACATTTAAGGTAAAATGCAAGAAAACATTTCTAAAATATAGAAATGATAAAGACTGAAATAATAACCCAGGAAAAAATAGTTTCAAATCCCTCAACTCCATGACACATCCTAACTGATATATTGAATTCAACAGTAAAAATGCTTTTCAGGCAGCAAAAGCAAATCACATTCTAAAGAAGGCAAAACATGAGACAGGACACATACGTCTCCAAATCAGTATTAAATATCAGAAAACAGTAATGTCTACAAAATTCCACAATGAAAAATTTAAGCCAAGAATATGATTAAATTAAACCTAAGGTGGCCCAACTGACAGACACCCCTCTTATTCCTGGTAACAGACTTCAGATGTCTTTTTCTGGCACCAGGGTATATATCCATCCAGGATACGAATCACCGTTTGTATAAGGCAGGCATGGCAATGTACATGGCTGATGTAGTAGTGAGAATGGGCCCACTTCTGGCTGCTGAAAACTGAGAAGTCTGATTGGGATTCCAAGAAAACTTTTCCCCAAATGACTGGATAGAGAAAAGTTATTTTCTGCTACACCTTTGATTCCTGCCTTGGTAGGTGTGATTTGAGGATGCACAGCTTAGAGTTCCAGCAGCCATCTTGAAACCATGATGTCTTCCGGTATCACCACGCAGGAATGGCAGAACACAGCGCCTGAAGAAGCCTCAGAGTTTAATGACATCCTTCAACCGTTATCATCAAAACTGGCACTGCTCGCTTCTGGGCTTTTTAAGTAACTCAGAAGAGTCTCGATCTTAAGCTGCTATTAGTCTGAATTTTACTTACTGTTGAAATTATCCTAAGAACACTCTTTCCATTAACAAAATCTTTTGCATTGCAATTAAATCTAAGCTCCTTGGGGCAGAAATTTTGTTGGTTTTGTTTGCTGCTGTCTCTTCATTGCTTAAAAGAGCTCAGTGGCATAGCAGGTATAAAATAAATATTTATTGAATAAATTACGGTAAAAAGCAAAACAAAACAAACTCGTTACACTAGGAGTCTAAACATTATAAGCATCCCAACAGCAGAAATGCCTCAAAATGTCTTTAGAATGATCATTTTAAAAACAAATAAACACAAACCTGATTTACTGATGCAAAATCCATTGTCTATGGTCCATGGCACATGCCCAGGATGTGTCAGGAAAGCTGTGAGTGATTGGTTAACAATGTTGCATCCTTGCAAGGCAGACTGCATGGGTCAGAGCACAGAAAACCAATGCAACGGCACTGACTACTCTTGAATATTCCATAAGAGTTGTGACTGTTCAAATCATTTATATGTTTCAGTAGGTGTTAACTTATAATGCATATGTGTATATATATGCATTATACATGCATATATGTATTATATATGCATTATATGTGTATATATGCAGTATATATATGCAGTATACAATATGTATACATATGTGTGTATATATGCAGTATATATATATATATATTGCATATGTGTGTGTGTGTGTGTATATATATCCCATTTTAAAATCTCCATTGTAGAAAGAAAATTCAGATGATGTGGGACTGGATTAAATCATCTAATTTTTAGATAATTAAACCCTTTTTTGAATTGATTGGTCTAACCTCCAGAAATATTATTTGCCCAGAACAGAGCAAGCGACAGGAATTCCAGGAAAAATATCTTCTAATGCATCTTCTCAGATATTCCTTATTATCTAAAAGAACAGTTCCCAAACATGGTATCTACTCTCTGATGTATCTCAGTGAGCAAAAAGATGTGTCACAAGTAATGTGAGGCTAATAACCATTAAAGAACTGACGTACTTCAAATGATGTGCTTTATAAATAACTTTGAGAAAATCAAGGTTACCTCTATGAAAGCATCCCTCTTGCTTGCACTCTGATGTTTTCCTAAAGTGTTATGCCAGTGTTATGCCCTTTCCTAGACTTTGCTCTGTGCCCCAGGCACTGATCTGAATTGACTACATCAGTGAAATCTATGGGAGATTGCAAGTGATAGCCACAGATTCCTCCCTTCCCTACATCCATGCCCTTTTGCAAATGTGGCTTTGCTGTTCTTTCCACAAAGAGGCAGAGTCTATTTATGCATTTCCCCCTTCTCCTTCAGGCTCCAGAATCTGAGCCAGCTTGTGACTTAGTTTGACCTAGAGAATATAGCAAAAGCAAGTTGTGGGATTTCTGAGCCTGACCCTGGAGAGGCCCACAGCTTCCACCCTCTCTTGGAACCTGAGACCACCATATGAGACAGCCTGGGCTACCCTCCTGGAGGATGAGAAACCATATATAGGGAGAGGCCAAGCTGAGAGCCGACACCAACTGCCAGACACGTGATTGAGGCCATTGTAGACCCTCCCATCCTAGGTGACATCCAGACAAGTGTAACTGCATAAGTGGACTCAGGAAAAATAGCATATGAGCCCATTCCGAACTGCTGACCCACAGAATCTTAAATTCAAAGAAAATTCAGTGACATTGCTAATGAGTCCAGTGGCCTGGGGCATGTTAATATATCCTTTCCAAGGTGAAGTACAGGTTGCTATATCTGGTGGCTCCTATTACTATGTTAAAAGCCTTAATGCTGTAGGAGGCAAAGGAAAAACTTCCCCCTTCACCCTCAGAAGTTTTCGCTGAAAAATCAACTCACAAAAGGCAAGTTAATAAGGGAAGAGGCATACCAATTTATTAGTGTGCACAGGAGAGAATTGCAGAGTTAGTGCCCAATATCTCAATAAGTACAGAATATACCCTACTTCTTAGGGGAAAGGAAGATGGGGAAGTGTGGATGATTTGGGAGGATAGTAAATGATTTTTAGGGGAATTCAATGGGCTTGAAGCATATACAGTAGCCTACAACAAAGTCTGTTGGGCCCACAGAGCAAACACTGGTTTGTGACAAAAGTCTGTCCTGGTTTGTTGACAAACCTCAGTCTCCCTTCCTATGAAATGGGTTCAGTTAATGAATACTCAGGGAAGGGACCAAGGGTGATTTTTTTCTTTGATAATCCCAAACTTCAGGCAGATAAGGGAACTTTAGAGAACAACTTCATCCTGTGCTTTGGGAGGGGTAGAGGATTCAAAGACAGGAGTGGAGATGGAAGGAAAAACAACTGGTCTCCTCGATGGGTTTATCTGGTCTTTACGTAGAGAGGGGAAGTCTCTTCCAGCACCTGTTCATCTCAAAGGGTCTTTAATTCAAAATACTCATTATATCAGGGAGTCATATTTTGGAGTGAAGTTCCCTGTGTTCCTTCAATGCCTAATGGGTCTCTTTGGGTTTTAGAAACAACGTATATCTCACTTGGTCAAGCTACTCTGACCCATTTTCCAAGCAGCATAAAGGCTGCCCATTTGGTTAAGAACCAGAGGGGGAAAATATGCGTGGATCAGGTCAAAGCTGTCATTCAAACTGCCCTGGTACTTAGGTGGTAAAACCCAGAAGACCTGATCATGTTTGATGTGTCTGTGGCAGATAGAAATGATTTGTAGAGCCCTTGGCAGGCCCCTAGAGAAGAATCACAGCAAAATCCGTGAAGAATTTAGAATGAAGCTGTGCCACCCTCTTCAGATACTATTCTTTTGAAAGTTTTTAGCTTGCTATAGGCCCTAGTAGACAGCAAATGCTTTACCATAATATATCAACTTACTAGGCAACCTGAGCTTCCCTCTCATGAACTGGATGTTGTCTGATCCTGCAAGTTACAGAGCTGGTCATGCACTGCAGTACTCCATTGTTGAGTGGAAACAGTCGTTACAAGATTTGGCTAACAGGATCTGGAGGCTCAAGTAAGTTGTGTGATCATGTAGTCCTGATTCCCATGCTCCTACTCTTGCTACTTTGCCTTCAACCTCTCTATTTAGCACATATTGCCTCATGGAGAATTCTCTATGACCAGTCAACTGAGGAAGAAAAACTACAAGCTTGGTTTACAGATGGTTCTGCAGAAGATTCTGGCAGTATCCAAAAATAGACAGCAGCAACACGTCAGCCACATTCAGGAGTAAACCCAAAGGAAAATAATGTCAATAAAGTGAAATCTTTGCAGAACTTCAAGCAATGCATCTCTGGCTATTAAATGTGTCTTAAAAAAAATGATTAGATGATTAGATGTTTGTCTGTATACTGATTCATGAACATTGACTAAAAGTTTGGTTGGAAGGATGGAGACTTGAAAGTAAGATGATAGGAAATTTGGCGTCAGGGTGGTCTGGGGAAAAGCTGTGTGGATAGACCTCTCTTAATGGGCACAACTGTGAAAATTATTTGTGTCATGTGTGAACGTTCACTGAAGAGCAGCCTTGGTTAAGGAGAATCTTTTTTCAATTTTAATTTAATTTTATTTTATTTTTCCGTAAGTTATTTGGGTACAAGTGGTATTTGGTTACATGACTAAGTCCTTTATTGGTGATTTGTGAGATTTTGGCACATCCATCACCCAAACGGTGTGGAGATTCCTTAAACTACTAAAAGTAGGACTACCATTTGATCCAACAATCCCACTACTGGGTATCTACCCAGATAAAAAGAAGTCATTATTTGAAAATACTTGCACACGCCATGTTTATAGCAGCACAATTCACAACTGCAAAATCGTGGAACCAACCCAAATGCCCATCAATCAATGAATGGATAGAGAAACTGTGAGAGAGAGAGAGAGATACACACACACACACACACACACACATACATACATACAATGGAATACTACTCAATTAAGGATAATCTTAATAGTCAGGTGGATACAATGACGAATTCTGTGGATGTCAGTAAATCTCATTTCCTGGTCAACACTGTCTTTAACCAATGGACTCATGAACAGAGAGCATGGTGGCAGGGATGGGAATTATGCACGGGCTCAGCAACATCAAAGCCATTTTGGCTACAGCTACCACTGAACACACAGTCTGCCAACAGCAGGGACCAACAATGAACGTGCACAACATGTATTGATTAATTTCATCATCTTACATGGCTGTGGTTCATGGTACCCCAAAAAGTTATAGTAGTAACATAATCACTGACCACAGACCCCCATAACAGACATAACAATAATGAGACAGTTGGACGTGAGAATTACTAAAATGTGACACAGAGACACAAAGTGAGAAGATGCTGTTGGAAAAATGGCAATGGTAGATTTGCTAGACACACGGTTGCCATGAAACCTTTAGTTTGTAGAAAATGCAATATCTGTAAAGCACAATGAAGTGAAGTGCAATAAATGAGGTGCACCTGTACTAAGAACCACTTCCATCATGAAAGAAGCAGTCCTTGGTTCTCAGGAAGAGAAACTTCCCTGGATGTGGACTGCTTTTATCTGTCCACAATGCTTCTGTCAAAACCAGCATCTCTGGGCTTCTTAGTCATCTTATTCACCATCATGATAATCCACACTTCATTACTTCGACCGAGAAAGAAGATTTTATAGCAAATGAAGTATAATGGCAGGTTCGTGCTCATGTGATTTGCTGGGGTTACTATGGTTCCATGAATTAGCTGGCTCTATGAAATGGTGGAATGGCTTTTTGAAGCCTCAGTTTTGGTACCGGTGGGGTGGCAACCCTTTGAGAGAACAAGTTGTATGTGCCAAATAAGCAGTTGACACATAGGAGCTTCTTTCTTGCCAGGGTTCCCAGGGCCAAGTATCATGGTGAAATAGTAGCAGTTCTTCATATTTTCCCTTCTTGTTCCACTAGCAACATTTTTATAATCAATTCCTGCAACTTTATACTTTTCTGCCTTGGACAGTTTTGTTCCTGAGGGAGAAATGTCTCCACCAAGGGACACAGCAGTCATTCCGTTAGACTGGAAGTTGGATTGCCATCTGGACACTTTGAGCTCCTCAGTCTCTGACCAACAGGCAAATCTAGTATAATCGTACTGGCTGGTATAGTTGATTCTGACTATCACGGGGATTGAGGGTTGCTACTAAAAAATAGGGTCAAGGAGGAATATGTCCAGAATGCAAGAGACTTTCTCTGTACCTGTCAGTACTCCTACATTCTGTAAGAAAAGCCAATGAAAAATTACAGCAGCACAACACAGACAGACTGAAAATGGAACATATACTTCAAGAATTTAGAGTTTGTGTCGTGTTTGAACATTCACTAAAGAGCAGCCTTAGGTAAGGAGAATCACCCCACCAATCCAGGAGACCTACAACCACCTGAGGTGCCTGCTGAGGGCAAGGGAAACATGTAGCAGGCTATGGATGATGAAAATGTGTAAGTGCCTGCAACAACCATGTGATCAGTTGCAGACAGAAAGGTAATAGGAGTTCTGAGCATTTGTTTCTTGCTTTTGTATGAATATATTTGTATAATATTAAACAAGTATTTTTGTGTTTCTCCTGTTTTCAAACTCTTCCATTTCAAACTATCTAGCATAAGATATATTATTAGTGGTTAGCTTTATCTCTCAGGAATCGAGTTACAGGCTATCGGGGGAAATGTGATTCAGCTAAAAGGGAAATAAATACCATCAGATGGATGAAGTGAACATGGGGGACTTCATATTCTCTTTCAGGGAGACAGTTCATGTACTTGCACTTACGTAAGGAATTGTTGCCTCATGTTAGGCAGAAGCACAATTTTGCTTGTGCTTTGTTTGGAAGGTAAATGTGGTTTAAAAGGCACGTCAAATAGATGAGGAATGGACACTGTCAAATTGTGCTGTGATGACTTGGCTGAGGTGGGGGTAGAATTTTCCTAGAATTTTCTTCCCTGAATGATTCCAGATTATAGTCATCCAAAACAGGAAAATATTCCAAATTTGGAAGGCAGAAGTAAATCCGTCACCATTACACTCCAAAGGTTCTTGAGGTCAGATGCAGTAACAGAGAGATGCAGGAGGGCCCACCTGTTCCATTGTCACGCTCACTCCAAGCCGCATCCAGCTCTTCTTCCAGGCTGCTTGTTCTGTTGACCCACGGGGATCCCAGATCCACCTTCAGGAGCTTGGCTGTGGACTCACAGAGGAGGTCACTCCGTGAACCCTTCCAGCACCACTTTGAAAGCTGGACACCTTATCAGGCTGACTGGTCAGTGCCTCCTTTTCTGACCCTCTTATTCTCTCTTTCGAATTTTCATTCCCTGCCTCCTTCAACAAATGGGTAAGGTCTAATTCTGATAATGAATTCCTTATTCCCTAATCTCACAATGACTCAGCTCCCTGAATAAATCCTGATTGATACAGATTTGTTGTTGTCGTTGTCATTGTCACATCCTGGCTTCTAAGTGGGTTCAGCTGATGGGGATTAGCTGACAAGGCTGGAGGAAGGAGAGGTTGGCCAAGGAATTAATTCCCCTGGTTCTCCCCATGTGCTGCTGACTCTGTCTGGCTAGGCTGAGTTCCTCAACCAAGGACCACAGCTCCTGAGACAGTCAGGCTTGCCCACAGAGCTCATTCTATGTCCAGTTGCCTGTCATTGTTTCTTCTCCTTATCCCTTCAGGTCCTGAAATCCACAAAGCTTCGTTCTGTCACTAGCCCGAGGGGATTGCACTATCCCTTCTGTTTCCCTTCATCCTGCCCACACTTCATCAATATTCACTTCAGTAAACACTCCTTAAGCTTAAGTGTGCCTCATAGACCTAAATGTAAGGACTAAAATGATAAAACACTTAGAAGAAAACGCAGGAGTGACTCTTCATGACCTTAGGCAACGGCTTCTTAGATATGATAAAAGCACAGGTGACAAAGGAAAAAAACTGATAAATTGGGCTTCAACATTTTCTACTCCTAGGTATATATCCAAGATAAGTGAAAACATACACCAACAAACCAGGCACAGTTGTTCACACCTGGGCCAGTGACTTGGGAGGCTAAGACAGGAGGATCGCATGAGCCCAGGAGTTCAAGGCTGCAGTGAGCTGTGATGGCACCACTGCCCTCCAGCCTGGGAGTCAGAATGAGACCCTTGTCTCAAAAAAGAAAATAAAAAAGAAAGAAAAGAAAAGATATACCAATACAGAAACTTGTGCATGGTTGTCTATAGCAGCATTATCCATAAACCAAAAAGTAGGAATAATGCAAATGTCCATTCCCTGATGAATAGGTGAGCAAAGGTGGCACATTCTTACAATGAAATACTGGCAATGAAAAGGAGTGAAGGGCTGGGTGCAGCGGCTCACACCTGTAATCCCAGCACTTTGGGAGGCCAAGGCAGGTGGATCACCTGAGCTCAGGAGTTTGAGACCAGCCTGGCCAACATGGCGAAAGCCTGTCCCTACTAAAAATACAAAAATTAGCTGGGTGTGGTGGGGGGCACCTGTAATTCCAGCTACTTGGGAGGTTGAGGGAGGAGAATCACTTGAACCTGGGAGGCAGAGGTTGCAGTGAGCTGAGATCGCGCCACTGCACTCTAGCCACTGCACTGCAAAGCAAGACTCCGTCTCAAAAAAAAAAAAAAAAAAAGCAGAGTGAAGTACTGATCCATGCAACAACACAGATACACCTTGAAAAATTATGCTAAGTGAAAGAATCCAGTTATAAAAGACCACATATTATATGCCTTCATTTATATAAATGACCAGAATTGGTCAATATGTTGAGTGGTTGCCAGGGGCTAGAGGCAGGGGAAAATAAAAAATGATGGCTAATGGTTATGGGATAGCTTTTGGGGGTGACGAAAATCTAACATTAAATAATGGTGATGGTTGCACAACTCTGAACATACTAAAACCCACTAAATTATACACTCTGGAAGGTTAAATTTTATGGAATGTACATTACATTTCAATAAGCCTGTTATTTGAAAAATTAAGCATGCTATCTGCTTCCTGCTAGGACCCTGACTGACAAAGGTTGAAATAATATGTGTCCCAGCCTATTTTATTTTAAAATCTGGTTTCACCCACATTGGTCAGTCCTGAACCCAACATCATACATCATGAATGTCATGAAAGAAAAAAGGTTGTCTCACAGGCAAAAGTCTAAATTCTCAACCATGCCCTATAAGGCACTTCAGAAATAACAATGACTTTTAATAATACCACCCGGCCACAACCAAACCACGGAACGTCAGCTTTAGAAAGAACCTTAGCACTGTCAATACTGTCCCCATCTTGGTTCAGTCGGCAAAACTGGGCTTCTAGATGGCAAAACACTATTACAAGAGCACAAGAGTTTGGTCAAAACACTATGGATGGGACTTTTCAGAATTTAATGAAGAGAATCATGAACTAGGAATGAGGAGCTTAGGGTTTCCATATATTCTCTCAACAAATAAAATTGAGGTGAGGGTGCAGGAAGGAGCTGAATGAAGTTGCAGTCAAGAGCTGAGGTCTGTGGACCATGGTAGGCAGCCCCCAACAGCAGGACCTCTGAGCACTGGGGAGGTAGTGAAGCTGTTGCTTGCTCATCACTCAGTAGTTGTGTGTGATCTTGGCAAGTTCTTGGTCCTCTCAGAACCTCAGTATCCTTGTCTGTCAAATGGCATAACTAAAGTCACTATTGCAGAGCTGCCTAGGAGGATTAAATGGGAGACATAACACATGCGAGGCACTTGGCACAGTGTGGGTGCTGCTGTGGTGTGATGTCCTGGGCGAGTCTCCTTGCCTGGTCTCTAGGTCTCACAAAGGCTGTTGTCAAACTAGGTCCCTGACTCCTTAGCTGAACAGGCATCAGAACCATTCAGGAACCTGGTTAAAATAGAGAGTAAAGTATCCTTCTGCTCTGGGGCCAAACCCAGGTCTGCTGGCCTGGGATATGCCGGGGCAGGAACTGGGAAACTGTATTTTCAAGTAGGCTCGCACCAGGGGATTGTAATCCTCAGATGGCTCCATGGACCAGGCTTGGAAACTGCTGCATGAGATGATCTCTGGTGTCCTGGAGCCCACAGGGCCTCTGGCTTGGGCTGTGTCAAGTGTGACCCTCCCTGGAGGTCACCCCTGCACACAGTCTATTTTCAGATCCACCTCTCCAGCCTCTGGCAGAGCCTGCAGACTGCATTGGCTGCTGCTCTGTCTCCATCTCTCCGCTTCCTAATCTAATTATCACAACAACCAGATGTGACAGTCTCCCTCTCAAAGCCATTTAAACATCTCCAAAGGCACCTCTCACTATTTGGGTCTTCTGTAATTCTCCCCTCCCTCCTTCAGCCGGACACCTTGGCTCTCGACGCTCTCCTCCCTGTGTCAATTAGCGGTGAAGTATCCTTCTGAGAAAATAATCCAATTATGGAGCACTGAAGAGCAGCCATGATCTGGCACAATCAAATCCTTGTCCACAGAGACAAGAAAGCCAAGCCTCTTAGCATCCTAAGGGGTCAGCCTCCTGGAAGAGGATGCCATCTTCCTCCGACAGTCGCACTTCTGAACACTTTTGTGAGTCTGTACCTCTCTCCATACCTTTGAAAATGGGATAGATGAAGAGATGTCTTTCCCAGCAAAATGTGCATGTGTGCATTGATTTCTATCCAATTTCCAGAGTCCATGGCTCCTTGGAGACCATCCTTGGACCCCTGGCCTACCATGTCTCCTCAACAGCTGACATGACTGTAAACTAAAACTAAAATCCTAAGCCCCTGGTCAACTGAATGAACCCTTCTCTTGGCCAAGGGGACCTCAGAAAAAACTCAAAAACTGAACTCCTAGCCATGATTAAAAGGGAGGTCAGGCATGCCTCGTTACACCCCTTCCCTTTACGAGTTTAAGCACAACTGACCAGCACTAATGTTCAATAAGAGAACATAAGACTAACGAAATGGGCCCTTTGTGACAGTAAGATATCAGATTATTAACAGGACCTAAGGTCATGCCAGACAAGGGTTAAATCACACACTCCTGCAGGTCTCTCTGACCCAGTGTATTGGTTAATGGACTTCCTTGTCTTCTCTTCAAACCTTCCTTTCTGCAGACTCCCAATTTTTGGACAAAGCTTTGCTTTCTTAACCAATTGCAAATTAAAGAACCTCTGAATCACCTATAACCTATAAGCCTCTGCCTCAAGATACCCCATCTTTTTGGGCCAAGCCAATGTATACCTCCATGTAGTGATTTATGTCTTTGCCTGTCACTCTTGTCTCCCTAAAATGTATAAAAACAAACTGTAATCTGGCTGCTACAGGTGCACTTTCTCAGGACCTCTTGAGACCATTCCCCTGTCCGCAGTCACTCGTATTGACTCAGAATAAACTTCTTTAAAATGTTTTACAGAGTCTGTATACTTTCTGTTAACATGACCCAGGCCAGGCCTGTTACTCACTGTGTATACCTTCTGAGCTCCCTTCCAGACCTTGATACTGAATTTTCTTTTCTTTCTAAAATAGCGAGACCTTACTATGCCCATTGGTCCTCATGAGTCCTCTTTTCACTTAAGGGTACATCCTGGCCATCTTCCCATGTCAGTAACAGTTCTGTGTTACTGTTAATACGTACCAACTCCATGGTATGGATTTTCCTTAACCACTGATGTACGTTTAAATTGTTCCCTCCACTTTAAGGCAAGTAATGCATCACTAGGATACAGAGAATTCAGGAATTATCATAAACAATATTGATCAGAAATGGCTTCAGGGAAGAGAAAACAATATTTTAAAACACTACTACACACAGGCCAAATCACGTTCTAACAAACAGACCTGCCCTAGACCCCCATTGCCTGGCAGATAGATGCACAGTCCTTAGCATGGCCTGATTAAGGCTACCACCATCTGGCCCTAACTCCATTTCAAGCTCCACCACCCATCCTTCCACCTGCAAGCCCTCCCTGGGTTATTTATGATTTCCTGAGCAGGCTGTGCCTTTGCTCCTGCTAGTTCCTGCCTGGAATGCTCCCTCGCCCTCTTCTCCCCTTCCTGCAGGCTCAGACTCCCTCCAGGAGAGCCACCAGACACATTTACATATTAAAGGCTTAGAGAGGAACTGCAGGCCAGGCACAGATTTAACTTCCATTCACATAGTCATCTATTTCTTCATTCGGCCATTCTTCTTTCACAGGATTTTTCAGTTGCCTCCCTCTGGGCCAGCTCCAGGGACAGAAGAGGGGACAAAGCAGATCTGGCTCCCTTTAGGGGACCCTCAGGTGGAGAGGCCACTGTTCAAAGTATTCGAACCAGGTCTTGCAGCTGCGCAGTGGCCATCCTGTGTCATGGATTTTCTCAGATCTGTAGTGTCCTAGACTGTAGTGGTGACTCGTTTCTATTTTTCCAGCAAGCTTGGCCGTCCTCCTTTTCAGAGGACACAACTGACCTCCCTCCCCCATCAGCCCTGGCTCAGATGCCTTAGCAAGGCTTCTTCCCTGACACCTGGAAGCTGTGGTTGGACCAAGGGAAGGTCACATGATCCAGATAAGGCCAATCAGCATTCATCCCTGGAGCTGCTATCATGGGCTCTGGAAGAAAGAGGTTCTTTCCACCAGAGATGCCAAGCTGGGACTGGCCTGGTAGTGAGGTAGAGAGGCTGGGAGATATGACGCCACCATGCTAAAAAAAAAAAAAAAAAAAAAAAAAAAAAGCCAAGCTTCAGAGATGGACAGAGAGAAAGGGCCTCATGGTGTTCTATCCTCAAACCAAGTCCGGAGGCAAGGCTGCAGAAGCTCACTCTCATCCTCCAAGCAGCTCCAGACTGCTTTCCACCAGCGGGGGACAGTAAAATCCTTTTTTTTTTTTTTCCAATTTAACTCATTTTGACTTGGGTTTCCACCCCTTGAAAATAAGTGTGGTGACAAATACATAAACAGTTTAGCAGCTAACCCGGTCCTTCGTATGAAAAGGCTCTGCATTCACTGGCATTTCCACTTCTCTGAACTCAGCTTGCTCACCTAAATCCAGAATCAGCCTTTTTTTCTGCTTCTCAAGATGTGCACAAGGACTTCTGCAGGTACCACCGTGTTGCCTGAAATTGTCTTTGCCCATATCTTCTTGTTCTTCAAATGAAGAGTTCACAGATCACCTCTACAGAAAAGCCTTCCCTAATACCAAGGGTAGCTTGCTGTGATTCTCACGGGCAGTATCCCAGATCATGATCCAGATGACATTCTACGTTTACTAATCTCGCTGTTTGCACTGCTTCGGAAGGTGAGCTCCAGGAGGGCAGGTAGTTTGCACATCTTGTTCCCAGCTGTGTCTCCAGCATCCAGGACATGACTGGCACATGGCATGAAGTCAGTAAGTACCTGTCAAATGAATGAACCAGCAAAGTAACAAATGAAGGAATTAATATAAAGCAAAGGACTTAGACTTTGAAACAGATGACCTATCTTACTTAGTTTGGGAAGCTGAAGAGAATGCCATAAACTGGGTGGCTTAGAAACAGAAGTTTATTTCTCACAGTCCCAGAGACTGTAAGTCCAAGATCAAGGTGCCAGCAGTTAGGTTCCTGCAATGACCCTCTCAGTTGCAAACTGTCCAGTTACAAACTGACGACTTCTCTTTGCATCCTCACATGACAGAAAGGGAGGTTGCGTGAGCTCTCTGGACTCCTTTTCATAAGGACACTAATCCCATTTGTAAAGGCTCTGTCCTCGGGCCCTAACTACCTCCTAAAGGCTCACCTCTTAATGCTATCACATTGGGGACATATGACTTTAAAGGGGGCACAAACATTCAGTCCGTTGCATGACCTAAGATTGAATACAAGCTTGACCACAGATCATCTTACTTTCCTTGGGGAAAAGTATTCATTTTCTGAGACTCAGTAGCACCATTTGCAATGGGAAAAATATTAATGCACAATATAGTTGTATGTATTTATATATTTATTTAACCTCCAACAAGACGGGAATATATGAATGTTCTATGTAAACTATGAAGTCTGACCACATGATGATGATGATGATGCTCATAGCAACTAACAATTATTAAGCACCTACTGTATTTCAGACATTGTGCTAATGGTTTTATGATGTTAATTAATTAAACCCTGCTGTGCCTATTAAGTAGGTATTAACATACTGATTTTAACAATGAAAAGGTGAAACTGAAGCTCAGAGGTATGACTAGTATCCACAGATCAGCTGCAGAAGGTGAAGTCTGGGATTTGAACACACTGAGTAAATAAGCCAGGGAGCTGATGGAAGAGCTGGCCTAAGTTAAAGATACTGTTGAACTCTAGGATTCCGCAGACTTTAGAGTCAATCAGCTGCCAGTCAATTCCTCCAGTGCAGCTGTGCTTCCTCTTGGTGGCTATTTAAACAGCACACCCCCAACTCTGCACTCCAGACACCCCTGACCCTGACACTTATGGTGAATTCAGTACACTCCATTACTGGATAAAGAGTGTTGTGGGTTTAACTTGTGAGCTCTGGACCCAGAATGGCTGAACTTGAACCAGCTCTGCCTCTACCTAGCTAAATGACCTTCGGTAGGTTGATAGCCTCTCTTTGCCTCAGTTTCCCCTGGATAAAAGGGGCCATAGCAAGTCTCTCCTCATAGGGGGTGTGTAAGGATTACATGAGCAACATAACTGAAGCACATTGACGAGCGTCTGACCCAGAGTAAGCATTCAATGAACATGCACTATTTTAAACTGAACTACGAGGAAATGGGAAGAAAGCAAGTTGGAATTAGCAAAACATTCTGGCTTATACAACACCTTTTGGGAAACAAACAAAGTAATCTCAAGGCCAACTCCCATAGTATAATAGTCTTTTGAATATTTGCATTCATCCACTCATGCATCCATTCAGAAAAAACATGTTATTGAGTGTGGAGAACACTTTTGTCCCTCCCCTTCTCCCACCTGAGACACATACAATTATTAGCCTGATGAATCAAGATGGAGGAAATGTGATTCATCAGAGCTCCTCTAATGAAAGAGTGATGCAGCACTGTGTCAGGAGAAACCCCACAGGAGCCTCCCAGGGCAGGGATGACTCTCCAAAGGCTCTTTGTGAAAATGGCCTCCTAAGAAAGGGATGCCTTGTGCAGATGTGAACCTTTTGTGTGCAGACGTGAACCCTTTGTTTGCAGAGAACCAGATGGGTTCATACGGGTATATGCAGGGAAAAGTGCTCAAGCAGAGCTCATCCCCGCATAATGGAGGGGGAGACTTTGATCGTGGAATTGGGGATGGAGTCTACAAAGAGAGGGGAGTGTGCAAGCTGGATGTTTATGAGGGAACAGGTAGAAGGGACAAAGGGAAAACACGTAACTCGACCATCCCAACACAAAGGCAGGGGTCAGAAGAAGACACACCCTCCATGCATCTTCAAAGGGTGGGCTCCAAGGAACTGGGTGACTCTTTCAAGATGCCATTTGTTTTCCATATAAGGAAGATTTAGTTATTTATTTATTCATTTTGAGATGGAATCTCACTCTGTCGCCCAGGGTGGAGTGCAATGGCATGATCTTGGCTTATGCACTCAAGTGTTCAAAAGCGAAAATGGCTTCTTTGAGAGGTGGTGAGCTCTCCAGCAAGGGGGGCATTTAAGCAGGAATGGGATGCTCTCTGAGTAAATAATTTGCTTCTGATTCACCTATTTGGAAAAGAAAAAAGTTGACTTGTGGTTATAATTGTGTGTAAATTGTGTGTACAATTTACAGCCCTTTGTCCATCTGCCCTGTGAAATCTTCAAGCCAGGCTTTTTCACAGGCAGATTATTTTAGCCCAGCATGAGGATGCACCTAGCTCTGTGTCCCAGTTAGTGATGGGATGAACACCAGAACAGTTCATGTAGACAAAAAAAAAAAAAAAAAAAAAATCCGAGGGTAGAAGGATACTATAGACTGGATTGTGTCACCTCAAAGTTCATATGTGGAAAGCCTAACCTTCAGTAACTCAGAATGTGATTTTATTTGGATTTAGGGCCTTTAAAGAAGTAGTTAAGTTAAAATAAGACCTTTAGGATGGCTCTAGTCTAACCTGACAGGGGTCTTTACAAAAAGATGATATTAGGCTAGAGAGAGAGACACCTGGGATGTGCTTACACAGCGAGCAAAGGAGAGAGGCCTCAGAAGAAACCAGACCTGCTGACACCTTAATCTTGGACTTCCAGCCTGCAGTACTGTGAGGCTATTAAAAATTAAATTTAAATGTAAATAAAATATTTAATAGTTTCTATTGTTTAAACCAGCCACTCTGTTGTATTTTGTTATGAAAACCCTAGCAAACTAATGCAGAGAAGGCCACCTCTATTTTATAGACAGGGAGTGTAAGGTTTGGTGAGATTAAGTGATTTGCCCCAAGGTAAATGAACAAAGAGGATTTTAAGCCAGGTGTGTCTGACTCCAATAATAGAGTGCCTGTGTTATTTCTGCTCTTCTGCACTACTTCTTAACGTAGGATATCATGCTCAACACTATATGATATAAGAATAGGTGAATCCCAAGTAAATTATTCACCCAGAAAGCATCCCATCCCGGCTTAAATACCTCCATTGCTAGAGAGTTCAGCATCGCTCAAGCCATCTCTATTTTTGAACATCTGAGTACATAAAAATAAATCTTCTTTATATGGAAAACAAATGTGAATTTTAGAAGATTCATCCAGTTCTTTATGGCTGTCTCTTTGGAGCAGCATGGGAGAAGTATTTCTTTCTATCCTCAGAACGTCCTTCAAGTACTCTTAGAGGGCAATCTTGTCTATATTCTGCCTTTTCTTCTCAGACAAAGCAACCACACTATTACAAAAGCATCCTTATATGACAATAATTCCAAATTTCCTCCTTGTTATACCCAAATTAGGTTAACCAAGAGTTGCCTAGTCTAATTAGTAAAACCATCCTTAAAAAATGCAAAAGCATGATTTGAAATGAGTATAACTTGGCATCTGTACCAATTCATAGGCACAGGAAATTATTCACCAACAGTTTGCCTTCTCCCTGAGCCAAAGGCATATTGGGAGTGACCGGGAGCATGGGCTTGGGCTGCCAGCGTATAAAGCGATGAAGTGAAAACCACCATCTGTCACATGGAAATGAGAGCTCCTGAGAGGTACCTGGAGAAAGCATCTTGTCTCAAAGCAGAATAACAAGTCGGGTGGCCACAAAATCGATGGGAAGAAGAGTCTAATCAAAGCCCCTGTGGCCGCCCCACCCTCCAGCACGTGGTGCAGACAGGGAAGCGTGCAACGCAGCACTCGGATTCCTGGGGAAGCTGGCTCTGGCTGGTGAGTTGGAACATGGTAGGGACAGGTGCCTCCCTCTGCGTCTTTCTCTTTCCCTGGCTGTCATCCCCACACCCCAGGGTTCAAGTCATTCCAAATCATTGTCAGGCCACTTCAAGGTCCCTGCCAAGGAGAGGAAGGAAAGGTGGTGTGCCGTGAGCCATGTTGGAGCCCAAAGAGAGACCAGCAACTGCAGGGGTTATGGAAAAGTCACTGAAAATTTGAAATGGTTTCAGCAAAAGGGCCAGAAGGTACAACAGACACCACAGGACACATTGACAGTGGTCACCAGTGCCAAGAGGAAAAGACGAGTTTGGGTGATAAACGTGCAGGCGTCTAAGGGGTGTAATATAGCTGTGGCTATTTGATGAGAAGACCAGTGGAAAATGTGTTTTAAAATACTTTTAAGTATATCATATTCTACTTTCAAATACATGCAAATATGCAAAGAAAGATAATAAAGGGATGCGAAGTGAAGAGTCTCAGAGAACCAGCTTTAATTAAGTTACCCGGTTAAGCGTTTTTTAATGACTTCTAATGTGCCCGAAATTTACTATTAAGTACATTAACACATTTTCTCTCCTAAGAGCAACAAAAAGGATGAAATATTTGACAAGCTTAAAATGAATTAACACAACTTTTATGAAAACAAACAAAATAATGAACACCAAAAATACTGCCCCACCACGCATTTACATCTGACAAAAGTTTATTAATGGGCATGAAGCAGATTTAAATAGAGAACTGTAATTGTTCCCGGATAGGCATCCCCAACATTGCAGTATTGTCAGTTCTTTTTAAATTAAGTTTCCACAACTCCATCCTAAATCTTAGTGTGATACGGTGAAACTTCACAAAGGATTTCTAAAGTTTATCTGGAAAAAAATAGACACAGAAACTAGCCAGGATGTTTTGAAAAAAGAGAACAACAAGGGTAGTTTGCCTTTCCAGGTAGCAAATAGATTAAGCCTCAAATAATTTAAGCAGTGTTGTACTGTTAGAAAAACAGACAGAAAACTGAAATATAATAGATAACCCACAACAAGACTAAATTACATAAAGTTTCAGACTATTAAGGAGTAGCATTTTAAATTAACAGGTAAATAGAAGAATAGTAATTACAGAGTTATTTGAAACAATACGTTTTAGAGTAAAGCCAACTGAGATTCTCATCTAATACCATACAAAGCTAATTGCAGATAGATTAAAACATTCAATATATTTTTAAATGTAGTCACGTAAGTACCAGAAGAATATATAAGTTCATAGTTTTAAAGAAAAGCTCATAGCAGTGGACTTTATAAAGTAAAAAAAGAATGGCTGAAATATTACAAAGGAAAATAAATTTTACTAATTAAAGCTTTAACTTTCTATAATTCAACAAAATAAAATTAACAGATAAAGGAAACCCACAGTAATATTGGTGCCTCCCATGTGACATGGGAATAAGGCCTATAAATACCAATAAATATTCACTGAAAGCATAAAAGTTGGAAAAATCTGTGGACTGAAATCACACCTTTATTTACTCTGTTATTAGCACGATATTAGCTGATGCCTTTATACTTTGATAATAGGCTCTAGTAGACTAGGTGTTTCTAAAATATGTCTGTATCCCCATAGCATTTAGTACCAAGAGTCCAGTCTTAAATATGTTCATACAATCAACTCATATACCAAAGCAAAATGATGTAGCAAAGAAGTAATCAGCTTTGAGAACACATGTATAAACAACAGCACCGTTGACTTTCTAATAATTCTTCCCTCTGGAAAGTCTACGTTGTAAAATAAGTTTGTTTTACATGTTCAAAAGGCAGAATGGTTTCAATCAGCTTTTGCTACATACAAACCACACCAAAATGTAGTGGCTTAATGTAACACCCTGTACTGACTTTCCAGGTCTGTGGGTTGGTAACTTAGGTCGGGCTCAACAGTTCTGCTTATCTACCCAGGCTTAGCTGATCTTAGTGATAAGTGTGGAGCTTAGTGATAAGTGTGGCCAGCTTCCAGGATGGCTGAGCCAGCAGGCACCCACCAGGGTTCTGTTTCACAGAGATTCTCAACCCAGCAAACCAAACTAGACCTGTTGCTGTGGAAGCTGGACTCCAGCAGTGAAAGTGGAGCTTGCAACTCCTCTGGGGACCCAGGCTTAAAATGACATCCTATCACAGCTTTCTATCATTCAGAGGGTAGGAAAATAGACTGTACTATTGCTGTTTTTCAAGAAACATTGTAAAGAATTGTGGCTTTTTTGTTTTTTTTCAATCTACCATAGAAGTCTACCTAAGAAGTCCAAAAAAGTTCTGAGTTTCATGACAATTTGTACATATATGTTTTGAAATCTAGGCTGTGGACAAACACCTTGCATTAAAGACCAGGGGTTGGAAAACTACCACCACTTGATCAAATCCAGTCTGCTGCCAGCTTTTGTAAATAGTTTTAGTGGAGCACAGACATTCATTTTATATTGCCTAAAGCTGCTTTCACCATAAAATAGCAGAGTTGAATACCTGCACCCAAGACTGAACGGCCCACAAAGCCTAGATATTTATTGTCCGGACCTTTGGGAAAAGTTGCTGATGTCTGTTCAAAACCATCATTCAATATGAAGGCCTTATGTGCATTTTTGTTTATGATCATATTGGTAGGTACCAAGTAGGTAGCAATTGCATTAATTGTCTCACACTAATGAGAGAAGAACACAGCAGATTAGCATGTAAAATAATGGGTTTGTGTCTGGGCAAGTAAAGTAAAATGATACTATAGTGAGCTATATATATGATTGTAAGCTTTTCAATAGTTTGGAATGAGACATGTGGGAGGAAAGTAAGTCTTCATATGACGACAAGAGTAAAGGCATGAGAAAATCAAGAGTTTGTTCTGCAGCAACCAAGATGATCTATACTGCAATTAGCCATAGCAATGCAGAAGATAACTTCATCCATCATTTGAGTGTCGTCATGTTGAATTTTATTGTTGGTATATGTGTGTTTATATTTCCCTTAAAATTTTTCTTTGCTGCTGTTGTTGTGTTAGGGAGTTTGATTATTCTCTTAAGGCAAGAACAGAGTCTTTAACTCTGCCAACCCCACTTTTAATACAATTCATTAGGATAAACCTGGATTAGATGTCAAGAGACAGGGGAAATCTCTTTCCTGATCTGGACTTCAGTCATTATCTAGAATAAAACATTTTTACTTAAACTGTGGCTCTCAAACTTCCGTGCACATGTTAAAAATGCATGGCTCTCAGCTTCATCTCCAGAAAATCTCATTGAGTAATAGAGGGTAGCACAAAAGCAAAAGCAAACAAACAAACATGAAGCAAAAACTGGCAGAATTTAAAGTAGAAATAGACAATCCAACAAAATCAGTTGAATACTTTAATATTACACTTTTAATAATGTACAAAGCAACTAGACAAATAATCAAAAAGGAAATAAAATGCTTAAACAACTAGACCTGCTAGACCAACTGAACCTAACAGATATCTATGGAACACTCCATCCAACCAAAGCAGAATACATATCTTCTTGAGTACACATTCTCCAGGATAGACCATATATTTGGCCATAAAACAAATTTGAATACAAATTTTTAAACAGTTAAATCATATAAAGTATGTTCTCTAACTATAGTGGAATAAAATTAGAAATCAGTACCAGAAGGAAATCTGGGAAACTCACAAGTACATGCACATTGAATAATGCATCCCTAAATAACCAATAGGTCAAAGAAAAAAAAAAAAATCACAAGGGAAATTAACTTTTGAGATGAATGAAAACACAAACATAGAATATCAAAGCCTATGGGGTTCAGCTAAAGCAGTGCTTAGAGGGAAATTTATAACACTCACAACTATATTAAAGAAATATCTCAAGGCATTAACCTAACTTCCTACCTTAAGAAACTAGAGAAAAGAACAAAGTAAACCCAAAGCAAGCACAGGAAAGTAAACTCTTGGGTAGACTGACCAAGAAAAAAGAGAGAAGACTCAAATAACTAAAATCATAAATGAAAGAGATGGAATGTCACTATGGACTTTATAGAAATAAAAAAGGACTACAAAGAAATACTATGAAAATGTTTATACTAACAAATTAGACATCCCAGATGAAATGGAAAAACTCCTAAGAAGACAGAATTAACAAAACTGATTCAAAAATATAGAAACATGAAGAGACCAATAAGACGTAAAGATATTGAATCAGTAATCCAAAAAGTTCCAACACAGAGAAGTCCAGGACAAGATGGCTTTCTTCATTAATTCTACCAGTCATCTAAAGAATTAACACCTAATTATTCTCAAACTCTTGCAAAAAAAAAAAAAAAAAAAAAAGAGTGAACACTTCCCAATTCATTCTATGAAAGTAATGTTAGTCTCATATGAAAATTCAGCAATAATATCACACAAAAAAATTGTAGACTAATATATTTTGTGATTATAGATGCAAAATCCTCAATAACTATTAGCAAACTGAATCCAGCAACATGTGAAGAGAATTATATAGGATGACCAAATGGGATTTATCCAAGGCATACAAATTGGTTCATCACACAAAAACTGTCCATGCAATACACCATATTAGCAGAAGAAACAACAAAAGCCACATGATCACCTCAACATATGCAGAGAAAGCATCTGACAAAATCCAACACTCTTATGAAAAAAAAAATCATCCAATAAACCAGATACAAAAGGAAACTTTCTCCACCTGATACAGAGCATGTATGGAAAACCCACAGCTAACAGGAGAATTAATGTTGAAAGATAGAAAACTTTCCCGCTACGATCAGGAATAAGACAAGCATGTCCACTCTCACCACTGCTATTCAACATTGTTCTGGAGGTTCTAGCCAGGGAGATTAGACAAGAAAAACATAAAAAGCAACCAGACTGGAAAGTAAGAAGTAAAATATCTCAATCTGCAGATGACATAACCTGGTATATAGAATCTGAAGGAATCCATAGAAAGAATAGTAGAGCTAATAAACAAATTCAACAAGGTGGCAGAATACAGGATCAATAGACAAAACAATCTGTTGCATTCCTATACACTTTCAATGAACAATCCAAAAATGAAATTAAGAAAACAATTTCTTGTATAAAAGCATCAAAAGAATAAATTATTCAGAAATAAAGTTAATAAAATAAGAGTAAAACCTGTACATATATGATGATCTATAGCATACATATGAACTGCTAACAAGGCTAAATTATTTATAATGGCAAATGAGCCCATTTATAAAGAGGACATAAAAATCTTAAACGTGTATGTGCCTAAAAAGAATGCTTCAAAGGTCGTGAAGCAAAAACTGAAGACCTAAAAGGAGAAACTGACAAATCCATAATGACCTTAAGACCTTTCAACAACCCGCTTCAATAACTGATAGAACAAATTGAATGAAAATTAGAGAAGACACAGAAGATCTGAGCCACATTATCAACCAAATTGAACTGATTGACATTTGTAGAACATTCTACCCCCAAACAGCAGAATACACATGACGTGCAAATAGTACTCACCAAGCTAGACCATGTTCTGATCCAGAAGCAAGTCTGAATAAATTTAAAAGGATTCAGATCATACAAAGTGTGATCTCCGATTACCATGGAATTAAATTAGAAATCAATAATACAAATATAGCTGGGAAATGCCCACGTAGCTGGAAAATAAATAACAATTCAAAATTATCATGCATTAAAGAAGAAATCAAAAGGGAAATTAGTATTTGCACTGAATGAAAAGGAAAACACAAAATGTTAATACTTTGGGACGTTACTAAAGCAGTCCTTAGGGAGAGTTTGTAGCACTAGCTGCCTGTATTAGACAAGTGTCTCAAATCAATTACCTTGATTTCCAACTAAAGAAAATAGAAAGGGAAGAGCAAATCAAACCCAAAGTAAACGGGAGAAAGGGATAAAGGACAGAGCCAACAATTAGTGAAACTGAAAAAGGAGAAACACAATAGAAGATTTGATTAAAATCCAAGTCTGAGTCTTTGAGAAATCAATAAACTGATGATCCTAGAGGCCGACTGAGCAGGAAAAGTGAATCTGTAGTGACGCCACGTTTCTCACTCCTAATATTTTCAATTTGCATCTTCTTGTTTTCTTCTACATTCTTACTCATTGTTATTCAATGTGTTTTATCAGTTTTAAAGGAAAGGAACTGAAATATGCAATGAAGCCACTTTTGCAGGCTCATGTGGTTTTGTGGAAGCTGAGGGTACAAGGTTCTAAAGTACACACAGATAGGTATCCCAGCTCAAGTCTCGGAGTCTGTGCCCTTCTGGATATAAACGGAAAAATACTCAACATAATGTAGCAAGTTACATCCAACAGTGTATGAAAGGATAATGCATCACGACCCACTGGGGTTTATCCTGGGACACGAGACTGGTTGAACATTCAAAAATCAATCTTAATTCACCATATAAACCAATCAAAAGAGAAAATTATCTCAATAGATGCAGAAAATTATTTGACAAAATCCACTGTGCATTTCTGATAAAAATTCTCAGCAATCTGGGAATAGAAGGAATCTTTGCAACATGATAAATGACATCTACAAAAACCTGCAGTTAATTTCACACTTAACAGTGAAAAACGAAATGTTTTCTCCCTAATTTGGAAACAAGGCAAGGATATCTGCTGTCACCGCCACTATCCCACATTGTGTTGGAGGTTTCAGCAAATGCAGAAAGAGAAAAAAAGAAAAATAAATTAAAGCCCTGTAGATAGAAAAGGAACAACAAAAAAAACCCTGTTTTTATTCACAGATAACAGAGCCATTTACATGAAAAATTCTACTACATCTAAAAAAAAAGTTATGAGAATGAAGGTATGTTTAGCAGGTAACAGGATACATAATCAATATAAAAATCAATTGTTTCTATATACCAGCAATGAACAATAAAAAATTATATTGAACACAGCATGGTGACCATAAGCTCACAGCTGTAATCCCAACACTTTGGGAGGCCGAGGTGGGCAGATCACCTGAGGTCAGGAGTTCGAGACCAGTCTGGTCAACATGATAAAACCCCATCTCTACTAAAAATACAACAACAACAACAACAAAATAGCGGGATGTGGTGGCACATGCCTGTAATCCCAGCTACTCGGGAGGCTGAGGCAGGAGAATTGCTTGAACTGGGAGATGGAGGTTGCAGTGAGCTGAGATCGTAACACGGAACTCCAGTCTGGGTAACAGAGTGAGACTCTATCTCAAAACAAAACAAAAGAATAATGTATATTTCAAAATTGCTAAAAGAAAAATTTTAAATGTTCTCATCAGAACGCATGGACACACAGGGTGAAAAACACAGTGGGGCCTCTCAGAGGATGGAGGGTGGTAAGAAGGAGAGGATTAGAAAAACTAATTAATGGGTACTGGGCTTAATACCTGGGTGATGAAATAATGTGTAGAACAAACCCCCATGACACACCTGTTCCTGTGTAACAAACCTGCACGTGCACTGCTGAACTTAAAAGTATAAAAAAATTCTCATCATACAAAAACAGCAGGTGAAGTGATGGATATGTTAATTAGCTTGATTTAATCTTTCTACAATGTATACATGGATCAAAACATCACATCATACCCTATAAATATATATAATTATTTTATTTGTCATTAAGATTTTTAAAATGTGATTTGAAGACAATACTATTGAGTCTTCCACTTCCAGGAAGATGAGCACGTGCCTTTCCCTATCCTTTCTGCTAATGACAATGGGAAACTAGGCATTATACATAAAACAAATGTGGGAAGACTCTGAAAGGTAGGAAGCAGGAGGCAGACCTACCAGGAACCTCAGGACCTGAAGACTGACAAGGATGTGAGTTCCCTGTTGTGGGTATGTAGTAGGAGGCACATAATAGGTGTATATCTTTATGGGATACATGAGATGTTTTATACAGGCATGCAATGTGAAATGAGCACATCATGGAGTGAATGAGGTATTCATACCCTCAAGCATTTATCCTTTGAGTTACAAACAATCCAATTACATTCTTCAAGTTATTTAAAAATATTCGGTTATTATTGACTATAGTTTTATATGTGTGTGCGGGCTTCATCTATCCCAGACTTGGGGCAGATGAAAATGGCAACACAGAAACTCCAGCAGGCATGATCCAAAAAAGTCCCAACAAAAAAGCCTGTTTTCTCTATCCAAAGGCCCAGGAAAGAGGCAGGCTAGTAAGACAGAAAACTTTCAGGCAATAACCCCTTTACTCAGCCAAACACCACAGAAAAAAACTGGCCGCAGCCCACCCACATCGGCAACAGTTGTGCGGGGAGCCTGGCGTTCCACTCTTCAGACAAATCTCAAAATCATTACATAGAGTGAAAGAAACCAAAGTAAAGAAATACATCCTGCTTGGTTCCATTTTTAAAACATACGGCTTAGAACAACAGAACGCTGATGAGCATTGCCTGGGAAGCTGGGAGAGACCAAGGGACAAGAAGAAGCTTTGGAACACCATGGATTTGCTCACTACCTTCATTCCCTACACTTCTTCTTATTGACTAGAACAGGAGGGTCTGGAACACGCATAAATTAAGTTGGATGCTCTCATTAGTTATAAAACAAAACAAACAAAAAAATAAAATAGAAGAAGATGAATTTCTTCTCTCTCTGAATTTGAAAAAATATATATATGGACAAGTTTGGGGTAAAATATAAGATTTTATCACTCAATATATTTGAAAAACTTTAAAAGTAAACCACTTTAACAAATGGCAGGGTCCCATCTGTGAGAGTCCTCAGGCTGAATCCCGAATGTGCCCGCGTCAGTTCAGAAACAAGGGCTGAACACTACGGTCCACAGAGCTGAAACTCTGAATCCAGGAAAACCCATTAACACCCTTGCATGGGATAAACTGGAATGCATAATGGATCATGGCTTCAAATTTATTTTAGTAAATGGTCCAATAATTTGAAGTGAAAATAAATAATTCATCCTCCTCTCCCTCTCAGCCCTCCAACTTAGAAGATATATAATAAGCTGAAATCATGGTGCGGTCTTCAGCAGATTCTTTTACTGAATTTCCATCTTAAAGATACAACTGGGACGGTTCCTAACGAGCAGCAGTCCCCTGAACCCTGTGTGCTCCATGCATGGATAGACACAGATTCACAGCTCAGCAGGGACCTGGAGGTGGCCATGGACGTTGTTGTCCACCCTGCTGATTCAGCGTTCCTACTCTTCCCTTCTCTCTCCTTCATGGGGAACCACTCGGATCACTCATTCTGGAAACCTTGCCGTGTTGTAGATGCATCATTCATGACTTTCCCTCCCCCACCACCTTGGAAACTACCATTCTACCTTCTGTCTCCCACTCCAGGAATTCAGCCCAAACACATCCAAAAGTGGGACAAAAACATCCCAAGCTGGCTGTGTTCCTTCGGTCCCATGAAGAAAAATCAAAAAACATCATAGTAGTCACAGAAGCATTCATCCTCTTGTTGGGTTCCCTTTTTAGCAGAAAGTATTTCTTTGCTAAACCCTCCCTGCATTAAAGTAAGCCAGTAAAAGAAAAACATGTTTCAAACTGTATTATGTCTTAAAAAAAAAAAAATCTTAGCTCTCCTACATATGGAGAAGGGACAAATTACATTTCATTCACAAAAAACATATTCAGCTCTTAACACCCTCCTCCGACACATATTTATTGATCACCTTCTATGTGTTTTGACAGCACTGCTGATGACAGCAGTGAAGAAAGGAGACAAAATGCTTGTCTTTCTGGAGCACAGTCTAGTGGGGTCAGAGGAGACATGCAATAATTAACATAAGTCACTGTGAAAGTCTGAAGAAAATACTACATTTTGGGAAGGACTGTGACCTAGGGAATGGGGAAGGGGAGTGCTAGGAGGAAGAGTTGCAACCAAATCAGGAGACAAGATAAGCCCGAGGGGAAGATGGATTTGAGCAGCTGTTTGAAGTAGGTGAGGAAGGAAGCCCTGCAAATATTGCAGGAAAGGGGATTCTTGGCAGAGGAGCCAGTAAAGGCCAGTGCTCAGAGCAGCCAAACGGCTGCAGCATTCCAGGGTCTTCAAAGGACCCCTGTGTCTGAGAAAGAGAGTGAAGTCAGAGTTAGTGGGACCGGATCACCAAGAACCTTGAATGGAATAAATATGGCCTTATTCTGGCTGAAAGGAGATTACTGAGAAGGTTTCAGAAGGGGTGACATAAGTTTTAGTTTTGTTTAAAAATATTGATTAAATACACACAACATGAAATTTACCATCTTAACCCTGCTTAAGTGTACAATGCAGCCAGATTAAATACATTCACATGGTTGTACATCTATCATCATCATCCACCTTCCAAACTCTTCGTCTTGCAAAATGAAAACTCTGTACCTATTAAACAATCACTCTTCATTCTCTCTTCCCCCAGCCCTGGCACCCACCAGTCTACTTTCTCTCTCCACGAATTTAACCACTCCAGGGACCTCATCTAAGTGGAATCATACCATGTGTGTCCTTCTGTGACTGCCTTATTTCCCTTAGCATAAAGTCCTCAAGGTTCATCCCTATCATAGCATGCACCGGAATTTGCCTTATTTTTAAGGCTGAATTATATTTCATTGTATGGATGTTCAACATTTTGTTTATTATTCATCTATTAATGGACACTTGGGCTGGTTCCCTTTTGGCTACAGCAGTGAATGTGAGTGTGCAAATACCTCTTCAAGACCCTCCTTTCAATTCTATCTACTGAGTATATAGCTATATGTGCAACGCTGGGACATATGGTAATTCTATTTTCAACTTTTTGAAGAACTGCCATACTGTTTTCTTGCTACAGTGTTTAGGGATAGACTACAAGCAGACAAGAATGAGAACAGGGAGGTCACTGAGGAGGCTGCTTTAGATCTGTTTCCATGCCAGACTCCAGGATGAAAATTTGCCTGCAGGAACTTTACTGGAGATTTCATGGGAAGGGAGGGATGCATGTGAAGAGAGAAGTAGGATATGGCAGAGCAGAGAGATGGTTTGAACAGAGATGTGGTTGCAAAAAAGGTTCATCTGATCCCAAAGGATGCTGAAGCTGCAAAGATTCTTTAAAGTTATTCCCACCTTGACACAAGGCCTTTCTAAGCACACATTGATTGGTTGCTGGATGCATACTGACTCCAGAGTTCAGGTGTGACTTTGACTAGGTAGCTCTCTTCAATAGAGGACAATTTCCAGAGAGGGACTCACTGACAGCCTTCATCCACCAGCCCCACCAGCAACTGAAAAAATGTATGCTTCACTTCTGAAGGACCAGAACTAACCCTAACCCTAACCCTTCCCAGGGAGTCAGGGTAGCACACCACAGTATCCACTACAGAGACTTCCACGATAATCTATGCCATTGCTGATGGTGGCTTGCCCAAGGGTATTAGCAGTCGAGTCACCCAGAAGTGTTGAATCTTTGAGCTATTTTGAAGGTGAAGCAAAAATTATTTGCTCAGGAATTAGGTATTTGATGTGAAAGAAAAGGTTTAAACTAGAATGATTCCAAGATTGTTGGCCTGGCTACTAGAAAGATCAAGCCACCTTGAGCTGAGGTGCAGAAGACTGTGGCAGGGAAAGGTTTGGGGCTGGGCTCAGGAGTTTCACTTTAGACATGCTGTAGATGAGGTGCCTGCAGACATCCACCGGCAGAAGTGAGTAGTTGAGTATGTAAGGGCAGGTTTCAGAGGAAAAATCCAGCTGGGTCCATGTAGAGGGTCTTTCGCGTATAGATATTTAAAGCTGGAGACTGAAAAAGGTCATCAAGGAAATGTAGACAGGGAAGAGAAGAGGAGGTCTGAAGATTGAGTCCTGGAAGCACAACTTTTAGAGGAGAGAGAGACCCAGCATAGAACAGTCGGTAACAGGAGGAGAAGCAGAAAATTTGTATGTCTTCTATTCTCTGTGTTTCACTACCACCCTGGATTTATTCTTCATCCTTTCTCATTGTGATGTGTCCTGGAAGGCCATCTATCTCTCCTTCAGCCACCCCTCCTGGGCTTCCATGCCCTCTGGCTTCCCTTTGCATTTAGCCAATGGGAGGTGCTTTCAGGAAACCAGATGGGGCAGGGAGAGAGATATGGGGACCTTTATCCCTCCCATGCCATTTTTCTTCAAAGCTGTTCTGGCAGGCGCTGTCTCACTCTATGACCGTACCTTTTGGCTAGTTTCTCCTCGTTTGACTCCAAATCTCAACTAGATTCTGGCAACAACGTGTCCACAATTTACCCCTACAGGTCTTGGAGTGCTAGTGACTTCCTGCGATTGTTATTCTCTGGATGTATCAACCTCCCTTTACCCTGTCACCCTTCTCTAAATAGTTCACTCATAACAATGTCTCTTTAAAAATCCCTGCCCAATATTTCATCTGTATCTGCCAAGACTCTGACTAATGTATGTGTGGTCCTGGAAGAAAAGTAAAATGAAAAAGTTTGGAGGAGGAGGACAAAATCAACTGTCAAAAACTACTTGAAGTTTAACTAGGAAGTGGACTGAAAAATGGCCAGAGTTTCACAGCATGGAAAAATGGTGATATTATCAAAAGCAATTTCCTTAGAGAGTGGTGGTGAACGGATGCTCAGGATGTGTTTAAGAGAGAAAAGGAAGAAAAGTATTTGAAAAAGCAAGAGTAGGCAACTATTTTAAGGAGTTTTGCAGTAAACAGGAGCAGAAAATGGAGCGGTGCAGGGAAAGGAAAATGAGATCAATTCTGGGCTTTTAAGATGGGAGAAATATTATCATGTTTTCATGCTTACCAGAATGATCTAGTGCAGAGGGGAAATGATGCAGGGAGAGAATGGAAAATTACTGTAGCCATGTCCTTGAGTAGGTGAGATAGATGCTACCTCATGCATGAGAGAAGGGCCAGCCCTAAAAAATGTCGTGTAGAGAATTTATGAACAGTGCCAGGAAAGGAGGCAGAAGGTATAGGTACAGATGCCTTTAGGTGGGCAGGTGTGGGAGTAGAAATATGTGGAAATCCTTTTCTTATCACTTCTATTTTTTGAACTAGAAGCAATGGCATCACCTGAGTGTGAGGATGAGGGAGACAGTGTTAGAGGTTTGAAGAGAGAGGAATGGTGTGCCACTGTTTTAAGTGGGAGAGTCAATGGACCAGGGAAAGCCATCATGATTACGACACTACACTGAGAGTCATTAGAGAGTCAGAGTCATGCATCTAAAGTAAGGCCATGATTTTTCTGTATTTCTTCTGCCATGTTTAGTTACCTGGGTGCAGACACAACATAGAGAAGATTTTTGTGTGTGTGCAGGTTTGAAGTTTTGCTAAGAGAGTATTACAAAGCAAGAAAGGGTAAGAGAGCTGAGAGTGAAGAGAGAATGTCTATGATTGCCGATATTAAGAGGAATGTGGACAACAGTACAAAGGTGTGAAGAAAGGCACTAGAAGGAATGATCTGGAATATAGGCAGTATATTAAATATATCAACCAATATATCATCCAATGCACACTGAAGGATACACAAGGATTTTTATACACATCCCTTGCTCTTGATAGGCTTA